>NC_022025.1:5071801-5093271 GCF_000317375.1 Microtus ochrogaster
GGGAGAGGGACTTGATCGGTGGGCAGGGGGGGGAGGTGGAGGGCGGTGGCGGGGAGGAGGCAGAAATCCTCAATAAATAAATAAATTTATAAAAAAAAGAACAGAATAAAGTTGTTTGCAGAAAATGGCTACAACTGGACATCACCATCCAAAGGAAAATAAGTCCAATTAAAACAGAAACCCTCGATGTTTTTCTTATTTCTAGATTCTAAACTTTATGCAGATAAAGATTATAGAAATGGATGACAAGAAAGGAGAAGTTATACCAGCAGGGGAATGAAAAGAATATTTGGGAGTAGGTGAAAATGGAAGATGAGGGGGTATGATCAAAGTGCATAATTGTATTGAAATGTCTTTATGAAGCCTATCAATATGTACAGTTAATATACCAATAAAGTTTTATGTTAAAGCTTTTAAAATGGATCATATGTTTTTATCCTTATTGTTTTGTGACTATCTTTTGGGTAATGGGTATTCGGGAGACCCTTGCGCAGCATTAGAATGGTCTGAAGGAAGTTGCAGGGAAAACCTCTAGGCACATGGACCAATGTAAAGGGACGAGAAGTTAAATAGACAAATTAGAATAATAGTCTCTAGATTTTACACATTCATAAAAAGTAGCTGTTTGTACTAGAATCTTTTCAGATAGATTCTGGTTTAGTCAGGGTATATACAGCAATAACAAATTAATTTAGAGCCAATGCTGTTTATATGTTCCTTAGTCAAAAGAAGCAAGATGATGAAGTTGGCTCACACATCAGAAAGCAGACATTCGTTAAGTATTCACTTAGGTTCTGCCTGTGGTTGCTCTGTGCAATCGACCCCAGGTCTACTGTGTTCCTTATCTGCATCATCACCCTTGGAAGTCATCGTAAGTCCGGGGAGACCCAGGGATGGTTAGTTTGTTAGCTTAAGTAATTTTTGTTCTCCTGCTGTAATATACTCTAGTTCTCTCCCCAAGGAATGTTGTCTTCAGTAGGAACTATAGTCCCCTTGGCATCTGAGGCTTAGGGCTTTGTCTCCTGGCTGTCCTCTTTGCTTTGCCCTGAGTGCTAACACAAGAGTGACTGACAGGTGAATTTCTGTTTGTCATGCCATGCTATCCCTTTGGTAGGAAGTGCTTTACTTCTTCTGTTTTACTCCTCCTAAGTGTTCTAGACCAGTTTAGATGCTCGCACTTCCAGAAACATTCCCAGAACCTTTTCTCTTGTTAACTATCTTCTGTCTGTCTCCTAAAGTTTCAAAGAAAACAGCTTGGAGCCAGTGAGGTAGCTCAGTGGATAAAGATACCATTCTGATGGCCAAGCCTGATAATCTGAGTTTGATTCTTTTTTTTTTTTCTGATCCGTCCATTCATTCATTATTTATTTATATGTTTAGTTAGAAAATTATGTGGATTAGTGTTTATTTATTTATTTATTAAAGGTTTCTGTCTCTTCCCCGCCACTGCCTCCCATTTCCCTCCCCCTCCCCCAATCAAGTCCCCCTCCCTTGTCAGCCCAAAGAGCCATCAGGGTTCCCTGCCCTGTGGGAAGTCCAAGGACCTCCCACCTCCATCCAGGTCTAGTAAGGTGAGCATCCAAACTGCCTAGGCTCCTACAAAGCCAGTACGTGCAGTAGGATCAAAAACCCATTGCCATTGTTCTTGAGTTCTCAGTAGTCCTCATTGTCCGCTATGTTCAGTGAGTCCGGTTTTATCCCAGGCTTTTTCAGACCCAGGCCAGCTGGCCTTGGTGAGTTCCCGAAAGATCATCCCCATTGTCTCAGTGTGTGGGTGCACCCCTCGCGGTCCTGAGTTCCTTGCTCAAATCAGGAGCTGAGTTTGATTCTTGAAATCAATATGGTAGGAGAGAAAACACACATACACACACACACACACACACACACACACACATAATTCTTCAGAATCTTAATAGAAGTATATGGTCATGGCCACAACTAATTTTAGATTATTTTCATCATTTCCCAACGAATCTCTGAACCCTTTGATTCTCATCTTTCTGTATACTAACCCTCTCTCAAGGCCTAAGCAGCAAATCATCTGTTCTCTGTCCCTATTCTAGATTTTCATGTGGATAGCAACATGTAATTCAAATTATTTCTGACTTCTTTTCCACTTACCATAGTATCTTCAAGGTTCATCCAAATCGTGGCATATATTATTACTGCATTCCTTTATACAGCCAAGTAGAAGCCCATCAGACAATTACACTTATCCATTCATCCACTGAACATTGGGATGTTTCCACTACTGGTCATTATGAGTGATGTTGCTGTGGGCATTCATGATCAGCCTTTGTGTGGAATATATTTTGCCCCCTTGGGTTTATACCTATGAGGACACTTGCCTAATTATATGATACATTCATGTTTGAGTGTTTGAAGAAATGCGAGACTCTCTGAAAGTAGTGGGGCTATTCACATCCTTGTCTGCAACATATGAGGGTTTCCCTTCACACCCTCGGTATTATTTGTCTGTTTTGTTCCAGCCACTCAGAATACTAGCATGAAAGGTTATCACTGTGGTCTCAGCTCCTTTAGCCATTTTCTGTTTTCTGCAAGAGTTTCCTCAGCATTAATGCAACACTTCTCAGTATGCTTTGGGAACTGCGGTGTTGATCGGAGGGACTGAATGCCTTAAAAAAGGTTACTGTTTCTTTAACATTTCAGCAAGTGTCCAGCTGGCACCTGTGATGGCTGTGCATTCTACTTCCTATGGGAGAGTGCAGAGGCTTGCCCTCTGTGCACAGAGCATGACTTCCATGAAATCGAGGGAGCCTGCAAAAGAGGATTTCAGGTAAGGTCTAATTTATACAGGCATCCTAAACAGATGTCAACCACTATTTCCATGTCTGTGAATAAACAGATTTCTTTGGATGTTAAAGCTTCACAATTGAACAAAAATGATAATTGCAAAAAAATACTTCAGTGTGTATCTTTTAAAATTCTAAGCATTTATTTTTTAAGGACTGTTTCAGTCCCATTTCCTTCCCTACTCTTTCCAGTGTTTCACTTCGTATTTACTGGGCATACACTTCCACTGTCCTGTATCTCGAATACAGGTGTGTATAGCTTACAGAATGTAAGTACTTTAGACAGAGCTGATAAAAGCAAAAGAGGCTTCATGGCTTGTGAGAAAAGGAGTCTTATCAAATTGAGATCTTAAAAGTCTATACCGGGTTCTAAGTATGTATTCAGCATCATATCTAACACCGGGCAGTAATAAAGATTTGAAGTGATATAGTGTTATCAGTAAGAGAAATACCAAATTTATCACCAAATTTATCTAAATCCTGTTTCCAAATCGCCCTTCATGCTGGAAGAAGGAACTGTCAGCTGCTGTGTCAGCTGTCTGTCTGCTCCTGGAGACATCTGATCAGATGCCTGGACCAGACTTTCTGACGAATAGTTTCAGAGTGACTCGGAACTTTCCCCACTAACATTCTTTCATTGACAGTATCTGAATTGCTGAATTCAGAATAGTTTGGAATTTTGGGCTTACACATATCCTTATAATTTTGAGTTTTTGAGATGCTTGGAATATAGCCACTAGACAATGGATCTTTTGAATATATCTTTCATTTCTATACATTGGCTTCACAGAAACCTTTTGGGTGGTGTGGGTAGAATGTACTTCAGCTGAGGTTCACATGTGCTGGAGTTTACACTTTGGCTTACATTTAGGTGCTGGTGAGCCTAAGTGTGCCTCTGCCTTTCCCATTCCTCATTCTTATAAAAATGTTACCCATTTCAAAAGTAATTTATTGATGCCGAGTTCAATAAGAATGTTAACAGTTGTCATGGACTCAAACCACAGGGTCACTAATAACCTTTCGAGGAAAGCATGCTGAAAGAGCTTATGAGCAACCTGGGCGGAACCTCTCCTCATAGCAAACTCTTCTCCTGTGTATTAGTTCCTAACTGATGGTAGAAATGGATCTCTGCACGTAAGCCATAAAGTGAAACATTTCTTTGTTGGAGTGTAGATAAAGTAACCAGCATATACCAGAAAATTTAGTGGTGAGCCAGGCATAAAACATAGTGTCCCATGTCATTGGCTTTAATGAGCATGCAAGGAGCTACTGGTCATAAAATACTAAGATATGGAAGGAAGAGCCCTGAGCTCTGATCTCCACGTTTGAGCTTTCTCATTTCTCACTTTACCTTTTACAGTGTGTGTTCAGACTCGGTGTGTCTGCTTTATTGTTCACTGGTTGATTGTCTCTTGCTACTTAGGGCACATGGGCATTGCTTTAAGAATTAAATCATCTACTTTGGGAGGGCAAGAATGGTTGGTAAAAGTAGTGATGACCCTCGAATCATAAAAATTTGAGGAAAAAAAGCCCAAACAAAGTATCAAAAGTGGAATGATTTGTATTCAGCTTCTTCAGCATATAGTGAGCCCTGCAATGTGACAGTGCGTGTCTTTGTTTGAGTTTTGCATTTTAATTCATTATTTACTTATTTTCTATATCTCTTTCTTTTCTTCCTAGATATTCTTTAATATTAACTGAATAGGGTATATCCTTTATGCTTATGATGAGCACGAGTTAGCATAACTCTTTCTTCTATGTGATAAGTCGACCCAGTACCAAGTCTTGCCTTTACAGTTCAACCCTCATCTCCCTTCTAATCTCATCTATGATCTCATTTATTTGTTTTGAAAGGAAACGTTATATGTATGGAACGAGCCTAAGTGGTGTATTAAAGGGATTGCTTTACCTGAGAAAAAGCTGTCAGCCTGTGAAGCAGTTGACTTCTGGCTGAAAGTGGGAGCTGGCGCGGGGGCGTTCACAGCTGTCTTGTTGGTGGCTTTAACATGCTACTTTTGGAAAAAGAATCAAAAGTAAGTAACATCGTTGGGATGAGCCTATGAGACCTGGAAAGTCTGCTTATGCTGGGAAAATTTAGACCTTATTATTGTATGTTGTTCATTCCTTCTGTGCCATAAGACTTTTTTTTTTATGGCGAGGAAGCTGTAGACAAGGCGTTTGAAAAAGTAGGGAGAAAAAATTATTCTTATTTTGATAATTGAAAGTAGATGGAACATTACTAACCACTGAATTAGTCATATGTCATATAAATTTTATAAAAATGAAAAAGTCTCTAAGTTACCCAGTTAGAAACAGGGCTGAGACTGGAAGGTGGGCCTGTTTTTCTCTCTCTGACACAATCTGACTTCTTCCATCTTTCATATTTATTTTCGTGTACATAGATTTTTCAAGGAAACACACTGAGCTATGGACAAATAGCATCTTTGTTTATTCTAGGTCTTAGAGATGCTGGGTCCGGATGTCGAGTCCAACCCTTGCATGTGCCCCTTGAGTCTTTGGGGATGATGTAGAGCTTAGGGGGCCACAGGGGATTTGTGTTCTAATTTCTAGCAATAATTCTAGCATCTAAAGTCACAAGTAAAGAGCAAAAGTACAAAGTAAATAGAGATGCAGTAGAAAGCAAATCATCTGCACGACATTCTCATCTTTATGATCTAAACTTTAGAAGCTGTGGTAGCGAATTGGTATTGACATATTAATACATCAAGGAAATGCATTCTGACCTCAAGGCTTTTCTTGGTTTTACAAATGTACCTTATAACTGGATAGTAAGGTCGATGCAAAATAAGTGGTAAAATTAACTGTATTGAACTGATTCTCTGACATCCCGGGGAACACTTTTATGTAGTTGGTTTATAAGTGAGAACATTTAAAGCTACAGTCACAGATGAGGGGAATTTGCTATTGGAGAAACTATATGTTACTATCAGGAGTATTTTAGAAGCCACTATATGAATGTTTATAATAAATATGATTTTATTATTACTATAAATGGCTAGCTTGTTATTTACATATTTATTTATCACTGCTTAGGCTGGAATACAAATA
Organism: Microtus ochrogaster; assembly: GCF_000317375.1. NCBI lineage: Eukaryota > Metazoa > Chordata > Mammalia > Rodentia > Cricetidae > Microtus > Microtus ochrogaster. The sequence goes on from NC_022025.1 coordinate 5,077,684, forward strand.
TTCTAAACTTGTAATGACGACTAACTCAAAGGAGTGTGAACTCCCGGCGGCAGACAGCTGCGCTATCATGGAAGGAGAAGATAACGAAGAGGATGTAGTGTATTCCAACAAACAATCACTGCTAGGAAAACTTAAATCTTTGGCCACGAAGGTGAGAACCGACGTTTAGCCTGGACTTACTGAGCACTTGTAAACCAGGGGCCATTCTGACCTAACGCTATTCAGTGCGTTTATCCTTCACAGTACTCTCTCGACAGCAGCGCTTCTGGAAGTTTATTATATTAGGTTAATAACTGAACGCAGTAGTTATGAGTTTCTACAAAGTAGAAACAACCTGCACAGCCTCCATGAGAGTTAGTTGAGAAGTTATTCTACATCAAAATGATTCAATACGATGTTTGTGTTTTGATAAAGCACTTGAAATTGGGTGGGGCAGGAGGGGGAGATGATTTGGAAGGACGAAGGGGAAGAAAGAATACGATCAAAATCTATTTAAATTTAAAAATTGTTTTAAATAATTGAAATTATAGTAAAATCATTGAATATTTTTAATTGACAAAGAACTACAGACAACCAAGAAAAGCAGAGAATGGGACAAAAAAATCTTTCTTAGGAAAGAGGATACCAATTGGTGATCTGAGACCAAATGGTCAGCCCTGAAAACTTAAATATGAGTAACACTGTACAGACTGAATGGGCTACTTTTAGGAATATATGTACATATATATAACAATGATTAATGACAATTAGGAGCCATGATTTTAGAGAGTGAGTAGCTGTGCATGGGTCCATTTAGAGGGAAGCAAGGGGAGGAGCAAATGATATGGCTATATTATTATCTCAATAATTAAAATTAAAATAATCAATTGAGATATCTTTGTTTGCTGATAGGACAATAAGTATATAATAAACATAATATTTCTATACGATAAATATGTATGCCATTATTTGCATAATAAGAAATTAGCAGTTACTGCTCTGGGGAATTGGAATCTAATGAGAATATTTAAGTAAAACGTTTTAGTAATTCTCAAGTTTTCACAAAGATCATGTATTATTTTATAATCTTAAAAACAAAGTTTGGTTAATAAAAGATCTTATATTTACCTATACTTTGTGTTTATTTTATGATTGTCTTTCTATAAAAAATTGCATAACTGGGAAAATGTTTATGGTGTCATGTTGGATGTCGTCATGTTATTGGCTTTATAGTCACAGCTGTATATATGAAACCTTGAATACTTTTTGAAATCACATTCCTTTGACATTCTTCACTATTGAGATAGGAGATAAGAATTTCGGGCTTACCCACTCAAAAAATGAATAATGAAATTATTATAATGAAAATTATATAAAAAAATGAAAAATAAAGATGAAAGTGCTTTTCAGATTGTTTCTAACCAATAGACAAATGATGACTATCGTTTGGAATGATGGCCTAATGGTTAAAGCACTTACAGTGAGGCAAAGAACTAGAGTTTGCATCTCTAGAAGACATGTGAATGCCAGATGGGTGTGTGGTCCATCTGTTCTATAACCTTAGGTTGTAGAGATGGATCCCCTGAGCAGACTGCCTAGTAAGGTGAGCCGTGTCTGTGAGCTCTAGGTTTGATAGCAAGACCCTGCCTCATTGAGTAAGATAAAAGAGCCATCAGGATAATTTCTGATGTCAACCTTGGATCTCTATGCAAGTCTGCTCCACATGTGGGCCCACACATATGCAAGCCTGAATGGACACAAAGACACATAAAAATAAAAAAAGAAATAAAATATGTTGGTAGGCTCTCCTAGTTTAGGTATATAAATATAGGAAATCATTTAAAAAGAAAATAAATAAATTACATTTCTATTGCAGGTTTTTTTCTGTTATTAAGTTGGGATTTTTATGGAGGATGTGATTGCTGTGGAATAACAAAAATATAGCGATGGTCAAAAATGACAGTTTTGCCACATTTGCTAGTGAATAAGTGAGCCTTCCACAGTTCCATGTATGCTTTAGAAGACAGAAGACCAAAGACAGTCTAGAATTTGCAGAGATACACTGGACAGAGGAAGAGGACCTATACCAGTTCCCAGTTCCCACAGTCATGTGCAGAGGAAATGATAGCATGTTTATATTTCCAGGCATACATTTCTAAGTGTCAGTTTCATTTAGCACGAGCAGGAAGTACGTCAGTCCTTTGTTCTTCCTTGTCCTGGGCAGATAAGATGCTGTCACTGGCTTCAGAAGGAGAAGCCATTTCCAAGACAAGTAGACACGCCTGGTATTTGCTGTAGAAGAAAATGCTTTAACCTTAAAGACTGCCTTCTATACAAAATGCTTCCCTAAATTTTTAGGTTGTTGTTTGATAGGTTCACACACTGATGTAATGATTTTCTGTCACCTTCATTTCAATTCTTGAAAATATAGTATGAAACAAAAACAAAACCAGTGTTTTCTTGGTAGAGCGTGCAGAAGTCTAAGAAGACCACAGAGAGTTATCTCATAGTCACATCTAAGCTCCATTTCTCTGTCATCATGGCTTCTGATGACTTTTCAGTAAGTTCCATCCACCACTCTGCTAGGGACTGCCTGAGGGAAGGATGAAACCTTGTCCATATTTTCCATGCATCATTGAAATGAAGCTGTGTCAATAGGGTATTAAGCAGCAAGACGAGGCTACTTTGCATCATTATCCTTAACCATATGCCAATCTCAGACATACTTAGCTAACCATAAACATGTCATAAGCCATTAGGTTCTACTTTAGAGCAGGAAATATCTTTCTTGTCTTTGCATTTCTACTCAGCCAGACACCTTTTCACTGACAGAAAGATGTTTCTGCCATAAGATTCAAGTAGAATAGGGTCAAGAATTTCCCCCTCCATGCCAAACAATAACATAGAGACCTAATGTATTTCCCACTGTTTTCTACATGGGCTCTGTGAGCAATGTGTGCACCTCAATGGAAATTATCATTTTAATCTAAGATATGGCAATCCATCAAGATAATCTACTACAGGATGTATTAATGACTATACAACTATTTGCCCTCTAGGATGAATTATAGGATAGTTATACTGTTTTTGATAATGTAGAGAGAATTAGTTGCTATTAATTTGAATGTCCTTAGACATGGGTCACCTAGTTGAAAATGGAGACAAACCTGTAGCGCCTTTACTAACTAAATGACTAGACAGGATGAGTGTGAGTGGCAAATAGGTTATTTACTCATTTAAAAAGCTTCTTATAGTTCTCTGGAGCCTGCATGATCTATTTGGAATGTTTCCATAAAATCGAACAATTTTTAGGACTATTCCTAAAGGTAAAAGTCACCATGTTTCTAGGAGACAAGTGAGTTAATTTCTGGTTTCTACACTATAGTTGGTTATGTGCAGGGTGTCTTGGAATTTATTATTAGTCACAGTTCTTGGAGACACCAGGAAAGACCCACATTAGTCAGGAAACACAAGCTCACTGTGCCTTGAAAGGAGCCCCTCTGATGGCCAATAAAATTTAGCGGTGTCAACCCATCCCAAATAACTGTATCCCTCCCTTTCCAGGATGGACAGTCAATTCAATCTTTTTATTTGTCTGTACCCCAAATGGGTGGCGTTTATGGACCCATGTGATGGCTGAGTGGTGTCTATGGGAACAGTGGTGTAGGTTAGTATTGGGACAGGAGCTGGGGTCATCTGCCACTTCATATGAGAGATTTTTCAGTAAGTCTGAAAGGAATGGCCAGAAAATTGTGAGTGGACATTGTAGTGGATATGCCAACCAGGAAGTCATATGAGGTATTGTGCCATTTTGTGAGAGCCACACCAGGGTGTTTTTGTGACAGAATGGCACTGACGGTGCTCAATAGTGTTACTTCTTCGCCTCTCAGCATCTAGGAGGTGTCTTTCTATTAGTTCTATTTCCATTAGTTGTGTTATGTCTCTTCCTTGCCAGTGCCCTAGTTCTGTAGCTATATCGCCACCTGTTTTACTCACCATCAGCTGTTACTCAGATTCATTCTCTAAAATCCAAGTTCGAGAGGGCCAGGGAGCCCTAACGTGTGCCCCGTTTTCATCGATGTGGGCTGTTACAGGGAGATATAGTTAGCAGTGTATACAATAGGGGATTGGATTATTCACCTCTTGGTGGAGGGTCATGACAATACAACAAGACATTCTGCTCTCTCCTTGGCTCAAGTCACAGGTCCAGAAAGGTTATTAACTTGAGGTGAGTGCATCCTGCACAGTCATGTTGGAAACCTTGCTACCAGGCTCTGTAACACACTCCAGTGATGTGTGTGCTCTTCAGTTCCTCCTGGTGACAGGGAATCTTAGTTTCTCTACTAATCATCATCTTCCTTAACAGCCAGTGACAGGGTGTATGGAGATTAAAAGTAAAGAGGAAGAATGCCTGAGAGCAAATGGACTTTGCATCTGTCTTGTATGTAGTCAGCTCAGCTATTGCTCATTGTCCAATGGTAGTTTTTATTCATCCCAAGTCATCCTGAATAGCAAGGTAGTCTTTACTGACATCATCTGGTTTAGCTTTGGGGCCCTTTGAGTCGCAGGCCATATCACAATGGCTTTCTGTGTGAGGCCACAGATTTTCTGTCCTTTGTTGATTAGAACTTAGCTTATATACTTGGAGTCCCTCCTCCCATTCAAGAATCGGGTATTAATCTAGGGTATTTTTTTCTTTCATTTAGTTAATGCTTGGGTTTAACATAAAGGATAGAGGAAATTTCTATGTTATAGTTGACAATAACTATTATTTTTGGATTCTATTTGGTCAATTTCTTAGAATACAGTGATCTCCTTATGCCTTCTAAATCTATCTTGGAGCTAAAGGAAAGCCTAAATACTGGTCAATTCCTTACAATAGGTGCTTGTGGGAATTTATATTTGGGAAAATTTCCCAGAGAAAACCAATGCTCTGTATTGTTGGTCAGGAAATGCACGAAAACTTGAGGCATTTTTTCTATTAGCATTTATTTAATTTTATTTAATTAAATTTGTGTGTGTGCATGCTTATTGATGTGGCTGCTTATGCATGTGGAGGTATGTGTGGGGGGGGCGGGAAGTGAGCATGTATATGTGTTTGCATGTGTCTAGGGGCCAGAGGTCACTCCTCAAAGGTCTGGCCTCAATGCCATTCCTCAGGGACAGTGCACATGGTTTTTTAGGACAGGAACTGTCATTGGCCTGAACCTCACTCAGCAGGTTACAGTGGCTGGCAGCAAGTTCCAAAAATTTGCCTGTTTTATCTCCCTGGGGTTGGGATTTTAAGAGCCTACCAATCTATGTTGTTTTCATGTGGGCTTTGGGTACTCATTGTAGGTCCATGTGCCTTCAAAGCAAGCACTTTACCAACGAAACAGGTATTAATTGGCCTGAAGTTAGCGTGGCTGTCTTGTCAAAGGCCTAAGACATTAGTAGAACACACTTCTCAGTATGCCTTTGAGGATGTTTTAAGAGATGATTGTATTATTAATACTCCTTTAATGGGCCAGTCCTTATCAATCATATAATTAGGAGGTAGGCCTTTGTTAGAGGAAGCAGGTCCCTGGTGGGCGTGTCTTGGGGGGGGGTCTTTATCTTGCTGTGGCTCCTTCTTATATGTATTTCCTTTGCTTTCCATCTGCTAGAATGTAGGTTCTTCTGCCATGCCCCCCTCATCGGACTGATCAATCCCTCCAAAACTAGGAACAAAAACAATCTTTCCCTTGAATTATTTCTCTCAAGTTGTTGGTCACAGTGGCATAAAGTAATTGATAAAGCTTGGTAGAGTTCAATGTTTTGAAAATTAAGATGGCCAAGCTGTTGCATTTCCTGACATTGAGTTCTGCAATATCTCCAACATTAGCCAGAATTCTAAAATTCTCCAGGCTTCAGCCCACTTCTCACATGCCCCCTTTAGTGCTGAGGATAGATACTTGTCTTTGTAATTTTTATCTGAAAGAAAATAAATCCTTCTTTCTTACTAGCATCAAGTTTGGTGTTTGTTCTTCCAGGACCTATATCTGAAGCTAACAGCCTGGCTTGTAAGGAAGACCGTCTGCTCAGAGGAGAATCAATATCAGACACTGTTCAGGAGCTAGGCTGTAAACCCCGTAGTTTACTTCCCACTTCTCCACCTGTTGCTTTTCATTATCAGGCAGTAAAATGTAGACCCCTTATGCTTTGGGTATTTGGTCCATATGTTTGCTGCAAACTTTATGGAATCTCAGAAATTAATTTTTTATCAAATTCATGTTGATCAACATTTGAAGCTTGTTGAATCCTGCCTTATTTACAGAACCATGTCCCCATCATTTTTATGTGTTTATTAGCAAAGGAGTGAAGAATTCTAATGGTTTTGAAATGTCACTGTACTTGCAAGCCAACATGTGAGTCTACCATGGTTTCATATTCTTTAGAAGGCTTGAGTCTCCCATGTCCGAGACAGAACACAGTCTATTGTCATCCACATTAGGAATGGCAGCCTGATGTGTTCTGTTTGTTTGATCTTCACCTACTGCAGGGGGAAAAGGTTAGAAAGATGCCTGCATATACGGTATATTGTGTTATGGAAGAGTAACCCCTGTCTTGAGAAATTTTATAATAGTGTGCTTCCTGATTGCTCTGTTTTGAGCTTTCAGGTCTGTAAGCAGGCTTATCCTTTGTTCTGGAAGAAGGTGCCATCTCTATCATCCGAGGATTTGAGTTTTATTAACATATTTGAGAAGACTGTTTAGAATAAAAGATAATCTATGTCTTTTTCATGAAGCCAAGAGTAACCTTCATATACCAGGTTTGTCTTGATTGGGCGGTATTTTCCAGGGAAGGAACATTTACGTGCCAGGGGACATGAAAGGGAAAATGGTGCTTAAGCCATATCTTAAAGAGTACCTGGAATTGTTCAGGAGGAGAATAAGTTAAGCCCCCCTGCTCTATTATACTGGAGTCAGAACATGGAAAGATGGCAAAGGTTCTTAGAAAGAGTCACAGAAAATAAGAGGTCCACAGAGGTACTCCATGAGAGAGTTCAGAATATGCATTTTAATGTAACAATTTCAGTCCGTGTGATCTTTTGTCCACTTTTAAAAATTTATTGTTTTCAATAATCAACATACAAGGGAATGTGATTCATTCTGACATTTCACACACATATGTTACACATCTGAATTGGTTTCCCTCCCTCGCCACCCTCCCCGATCCCTCTAACCCACTCGTGTTCATTTCCCTTCACCCTTCACTTACTGAAGCACCCCTCCTTCATAGCACGTGGATTCTACTACTATCCCTCCCCCCACCTTTTTAGAGATCTACTCCTCCCATCTGGGGCCCCTGTCTAGTTTCCCACCTACCCCCACCCACCCAGATATGCACATCGAAGAGAAACATGCAGTTTTTGTCCTTCCTAAACTGGCTTAAATCACACAGCACAATGATGCAGAGTTTCATCTAGTTTTTCTCTCCTGCAAATGCCGTAACTGTACTTTTCCTCTTGGCTAAATAAAGTCCTGTAATGTATATAATCACAATTACTTTATCTTTTCATATGTTTAAGGGCATCTAAGCTGGTTCCATTTCCTTCCCATCATTAATAATAAATATGGGTTTAGAAGCATCCCTGTTATCTGAGTAGATAGCCAGGAGAGATAAATGTGGATCATATGATGGTTCCGTTCTTCAGTTTTTGAGAAACCTTTATATTAATCTCCACGAGGGCGCTACCACTTTATATTCCTACCAGCAATGTCTAAGGGTTTCCTTCTTCTCAGAGTTTTTGCCAGAATTTGTTAGCACTTGTTATCTTGGCGGCAGTTCTGATGGGGTGAACTAGAATCTCCGAGCAGTTTTAATTTGTATTTTCCTGCTGGGTGAGAATGATGAACACATTTAAAAAATACTAATTGGATATTTGTGTTATCTTTCAGTCTATTTATTAATCTGATGATTTTGGTGTTTAATTTCTGCAGCGCTTTAAAAGGCTCCAGGTGTTCACATAGAAGCACAGAAGACACTGCATAGCCAAAGCGATCGATTTTAAGCAGAAAGAACACTTGGGAAATATCTGATCTTAAATTATATAATGAAGGGACGGTAACAAAAACTGTGTGGTACTGGCACAAAGACAAACAAGTAGACCAATGAAATATAGTATAGGACTTAAAAATAAGCACACAGTGACAGCCAATTAAGTTTTGACAAAAGTGACAAAACATGAATTGCAAAGACACCCACTTCAACATTGGATTTGGATAAGCTGAGCATCCACATGCAGGACAAAGAAACGAGAGTCCTGTTCCTCACCCTGCCCACGCACGCGCGTGCGCGCACACACACACACACACACACACACACACACACACACACACAGTGTATCAAAGACTTTAATATAGAAATTGAAGCTTTGAAACTGCAGGATGGAACTATATAAAAAATACTCTTCAGGATGTAGGCGGGGCATAGGCAGAGACAGGACTTTCTGCAGGGACTCTGGTAGCAGAGGAAATAATTTCAAGGATCAACAGGATCACATTAAAAAGCTCATACACAGCACAGGAAGTGTTCCCTCACAGTGAAGAGACTGCCTCGGACATATTGGGAAAAAATATTTGCCAGTTATGTCAGAGGATTTGTTTCTGTGTGTTTTGCTTTTTCATTATTTCTACTTTTTAAAATAAAAATTGAACTATTGTAGACAATATAAAACAATTATATAATGATAAGACCATTAACCTACCACCTACATTTTAATATATTTACTTTGTTGCATATCTGCCCATCTCTCTAAATTTTAATCAGTGTCTTTTTATATTGTGTTTTAACTTAAGTTACATACATCAACAAGCCTCATCCCTAAACAGTTCAGAATATATATCTTAAGGTCATTCTAAGGGAATGACATGCATTGTGACTATCACATAATTTGATGAATTCTGAGAAAGGTGTATGCTACAAATTTTATTGACAATCTAGCACACTAGTTTCATCCTGAAAGTGACCTCCAGTCTTTTTGCATGGAATCAGCCTCTCATCTCCCAAAGGCAATTGCTATGGTGATGTTTTAAACCATAGATTAGTTTTATGTGTTTCAGAGCGTTGTCTAATCACATCATACAGTGTGTCATACTTTATGCAAATTCTTCTTTTACTCCAAAGGAGGTTTGTGAGATTCATACATGCTGTTTCAATCAGGAATAGAATTCTTTTTATTCACGAGTGCTGCAGTATTATCTGGATACACCTTGTGAGTGGACACTAGTGCTATTTCTAGTGTTTGGAGAGAGCTACCTTGTACATCAAATCTTGTGTTTACCATTTAAAAATGGGTGTGCATGATTTGAACGAGCAGAGCTATATGTTTGTATCTCTTTGCTTTGTCTTATATTCTAAAGGTCATAACTTCCTCGGTCTTTTCCTAGTTCTGTACTGCATCTGGATGCTTGTTAATTTTCCTTGACTTTGCTCAGCAGTTAAAAGAAAGCTGTAGTTACGTTTTTGTGGGTTTTTAGAATCTGTTTATTCTGTAGTCATTTATAAGATACTCTTCTTCTCTGAGGGACTGTGATAACTTCACCGTTATTTCTAACCATAGACATTATGGCGACGTATCATGCATGTGCACATGATTGGTTATCCAGTGTCAGGAGAGTAGAAGTAGGGTCTCTCAGCACAGAGGAGAGGGAACAGAGTAGGAGAGGCATCTTAGGGTGGTGAGGAAAAGCTTCCTAAGCCTTGTGTAGATTCTTGAGTCCAGGCCTTGATGCCAGTCCTGTGTGGCATCCTTATAGGGCGGATCCTGATTTGTCTAATAGGTGCTAGAACTAAGAAGTCGGTATTTCCCAAACTCCAGCCTCCTGTTTGTTCTTCTCTACTGCGATATCTCAGTGCATTTATTTTAGAGGCAGAGTCTCACTATGCAGCCTTGATCCTTCTGTGGCTCCCAAGTATTGAGGCACAGTCATATAGGCATACGTCAATTTATTTTCATACCTGCCCCTTAACAATTCACCTATGTGATAGGCTTGTCTTGAGTCCTAGATGTTCACAGAGGAAGACATCTGCTTCCTACCACTGGGAAGTCTCACTTCACGAGTGGTGCTATTTAAGTAATTATATAGACCTCTATGTATTTATAGTCTAGTTAGAGACTATAATTATATAGACCTGTATGTATTGCATACACACATAGACAAGGATATGCATCTTACTAAATCAGCATTAAAAGCAGAATTCTGTTGGACTGAAAGGAATGTCACATTATGATCCCTATCTAAGCATTTGAATTTAAATATCACCCTGAGGATAGACAGGTACATGCCTCCATTTCCCTTATGACCACGTTGAATTACATCTTCTCAAGAAAAGACCACAGAATCTCAGGTTTCCTTTATAGGTCATTTCTGATATTCTAAACATTTAACATGCCATGAGCTTTATACGCAGGTGCATCCCTAAAGTGTAGCCCTGTCCTTCAATGCTGTGAAGTCTTAATAAATTCAAACTATTCATAGTTATTCTAAAGACAAACATGAAACTGCAGGCAGGCTATTAAGGAGTTAGTCCAAGAATTAGTCCAAAAGTACTGAGGACTTTAGCCCACTCTCTCGGAGGCTCATCATCCCAGAAAAGCAGGGGAAAGTAGTGGGTTCCAATGTGGACTGTGATTGAAATACACTGGGTATTATTCAGGTAAAACCAAAGGCAAGGTCCTTTCTGCCAGCTCGTCGTTGTCTGCTCCCCATCATTTTCTCATAGAACACTAATTTTTATCACACTTCTATTTTCAGCTGGGACTTGATAGCCGATTGCCTTCCGTTCCCTCTCCCCATCCCTCTTTCCTTTCTTCCCCCTTCCTCTCACTTTCTCCTTTCTCCTTCCCTTCTTGTTTCCCTTCAAACTAAGGAGAGGAATTTAGTGCTCCATATATGCTAGGAGGGGGGGCACATGACTGAGTTACACCTCAATCCATATGTTCTTTTGTAAATTTTATTTATTTATGCAGGTGTCATAGCGTGTGTGTGTGTGTAGGTCAGAAGACAAATAGCATTCCTTCATTTCCTTCCATATGTGGTTTCTGGGGATTGAACACAGGCTGCTTGGCTTGGTGCCAGTCTTTTTACCCAGTTGAGCCTCACCTGGCTTAGCCTAACCCTGGCTGGCTTTGTTGTTTTGTTTTAAAAGAGCTTCTTCTTATTCCACAAGACTTAAAACAGCCTTATTCTATATTTAATGATTAAAACATCCATAAATATTCAACCTCCTATTTCTCTTCCGCCACATTAAAGACTAGTCTCCTCTGTGAGAGTATTATATACACCAGCAATAGCATGTTTGAATTAGACATTTGGTCTCTTACCTTATATGATTTCTCTGATGCACATTCACAAAAGGTTCCCCTAAGACATAGAAATCAACATAACTCATTTTGGCTGTTACTTTTCTTACTATTCAATCTGTGTCATCACCTATGACTGCCAGTTCCGCTTTGCCTACACTTAGCACGTCAATGTCACTGATTTCATACCAAGGTCGAGAGTGTCCTCAGGAAGTCTTGGTGGTTTCCTTCTTCAGAGAAGTCACAGCTGCATCTTCTGATATCTGCTCCATCTTGTCTTTGCCTCTATTTTGGAGTTGTCTGTCTTATCACTTGGGCATCAAAATTGTCCTTCAGGGTAGATTTGCTGTTTGTTGTATTTTCTACCTACTTTTAATGTAAAACCCTAATTGTAAGTGGCAGGTTCATAGGTTAAGGGAGTTTGGGGGAACTTTCGTTATGGCATTTCAGTGGGCTGATTTTATTATGTTTTCCCCCTTAGGAAAAAGATGACCACTTTGAATCTGTTCAGCTGAAGTCCTCAAGATGCCCCAATATATGAAGAGACAGTGCTTCTGCTTTCAGACTGATGAGCGAGGACACCTAATCTTTCAGGACCCCTCTTAGGACTTGTCCTGATACCTGTCATGTCTGTGATGTCACAGAAGGGCTGTGCCACAGAGAGGAGGAGGCAGACATGCTGATTGCCTTATAAATCGTCACATACTTTGTTGAACTACAGAAGACATGTTCTGGGTCTCACTGAAGATGAAGCTTAACTCAGGAAGAGATTTAGCTGTATATACACATAACTAAAATCCAAGTTCAAGCCCACCAATGTACTGCTGATGCATGCCATATAATTACTGGGTAACTTTAATTCTTTATAATGTCTACATAAAAAAATATGTGTTGGAAGGCAGACATAAGCATATGTCTTGTGTTCCTATGTATGTCTTGGTCTTGTAATTTGGGGAAGATTTGAAAAAAAAAACCTTTTATGTTATAATTATTTTCTCTTTATTTCTCCAAGACTTGAAAACATCTTTTCTATTAAACTATGAAAGACAATAAATTTTCATAAGATATTTTCTCTTGACTTCAAAAGTCTAGGATATCAGTAATATTTTGTGAAGATTTTTACCTGGGTTATCAAAGCTGATTGTTGCTTTCAAAATTCCACCTTTGTAGGAACTTGTATGAAGAATTTAACTAATTGCGTGAAGGAATCTTAAGGGAGAGGTAATAAAATCCAAAGAGAAACCTCAACATGTCATTAATTCAAGCAGTCTGGCATGATCAGGAGTTAGAGGGCTTAAAGCAGTTTGAATGTTGTTGAGTAATAAAGCAGTAGAATACCTTGTTTATCAGAGCCTGCACAGACAGAAGGAAGAGGAGGATGGCTTGTCTCCAGGACAGATAATTGTGCTTGATTGGGCAGCTCAAAGTGTCCACAAATGTCAATGGGGCTTCTTCTTCACAGAAGGCGGACCCCAGAACTTTAGTTACAAGTTTCCTTTGCTACAAGACTTTGAAAATTATGAATTGCTTGGAAGATTTTATTTTTAAGCCAATAAGGAAGAAATTCAATATTCGAAAACTGCATATCTTTGTATTCATAGTAAGAATCTTCTTAGCAGTTATGAAGTGTGTATTGTTCCTGTTCAAAAGCAACCTAGAAAGTTGTGGTATTTCTTATGATGGATTATGAGTATTAGTGTGACTTGGATATTATTTTTGGAAAAAGGTTGGCAGTGAATTTGATCAATTTTGTGTAAACTTTTAGCACTGGGAAGGAGGAGAGTATCTTGCCCATTGCTGGTCTAAGATGTTCTACCTTGTTTCCAGTAAGCCATACTATTTACAGATTTTAATCCAAAAATTTAAAAAGATTTTCAATTGGATGAAGGAGGCAAAGCCCACGGGTAAGGTTTTAACTATGTTTTTGCTCGAGGTGTTTTGGTGACTTGTAATGTTTGATTCCATGGGTAATGTAGTCTTATTTTTGTGAAAAATGAGACAAAATGAATAAATGAATAATTGTGCTTATTGGTCAGTGGGTAAAACACTAGACCCTTTTGCCATCACTAAAAGAATGGTGTGTGTGTGTGTGTGTGTATGTGTGTGTCTACTATTAAATATAGAAGTAGATGATGTTGTATTGTTTGTCTACTATTGAGGAGAATGTTATTTAGCATATTTCTTGGATATTCTTCTGGATAAGAAATTATTTGACTCCGTTCATTTTTGTCCCACTATCAAAATATTGGCATTTTTTCCCTTTCATAATCGAAATTTAATCCTAAGAGTGGAAATACACTTGAAATGTCTTTCAAAGGAAGCTGGTGAAAATGTGCACACTGGACAGAGGCAGAGAACTCTGTCACCGTCACTGGTACCATCTTCCGCTGTGCCAACATGCGTGTTTCAAGCCATAGGGATAATAACATGCATGTTCCAAGCCATGGAGATAATTGGGATTTTCTCCCAGGTAGTTCTTTCTTTGCTTGTCACTGGACTAAAATTGCCGACATGTCGAAAATGCCTTAAATTTTAATGAACTCTCTGAAAGTGCGGTTGATATCGAAGAAGTTATTATTTTATTTCTATCTTTAGATATTAAACAGATTTTTGTCAGCTCAGTCCCACCTTTGGATTCTCTTGGCTTGTCATTTTATTCTAAGAGCTGAAGAACGATGACAGAGAGAATATTATTGGGGGAATATATAGACCAATTTTAGCGCTACAACTCTGCATAGTTTTATGTGCGGCCTTTGGTAAGCCCAGTGAAATGTTGAAAGGTATAAGCAAATTATTATATTTCTATGACTTTCAGTTGGCATGTGCTCCCCCCATTACTACGAGTGCTAGAAACATACATGATTTGTTTTTTCTAAAAGGCATACTTTGGAGCCTCAAATACTTAAGTACTTAAGCATTAAGTCAACTGTTGCCTATAACAACTCTGAGCACTGTGCCAAGACATCATTTTAAAGTCAATTTCCCACTGGATGAGAACATGTCTTCTATGAATAAGTTCTATTATGCCATTTAACAATGTAGAACAATTTGATATATATTCACTTGCTTTAAAAGACTGAATTTTATTGTTATTGACCTTTTCCCTCTTTGGTTACTAATAATCATATCCTTCTTAGGATTAAAAACATTTCATAGTACTTTTGTGTAGACTTTTGTCTTTATTATACCCCCAAAAGGATGGTTTCAGTCAGTACCGTGGAACAATTACTTGAGTCTGGTGATTTGCCATCTGGGTTCTCAGGTGGTGGATAGCAGTCGGTTTGGCCAGCGTCATTTGATGTCTTTTGGTAACAGTGTTTCCTATGGCTCAGGGTCATTCCTAATGAGAGGCTAATGTGTTTCTATTTTCCCCATGAAAACCAGTTGCTTGGTTAGTGTGGGGGGTGTTGCTCGTTTTATGTTCTCATATTGATAGGTAGGCGATATCTTCTGAGGATGGGATGTTGACATACAAAATAGCATGGATTCATGAGATGTTGGGGAGGCTTCCCTGCTTTAGTTATGGCACGTGTTCAAGAACCTTAATGCTCACCCGTTTACTAGATCCTGCTTTAACTAAAATTTGTATTTGGCTTTTCTTTAATGATGGTTGGTTCAGCAAACACCTCCAGTTTCTTTGAATGAAGTATCTATTAAGACCTTGGTTAGCTGAATTTTTCTTTATTTTAATAAGTTCTGGAAGGAGGCTCCTTTGAAAATAGCTTATGGGTTTTGATGAAATTGGAGTATATTGGGTACTATTTCCTTTAGGTCAATTAACTGATTTCCAAAAATCTACTAGCTGCATTTCAAATAAAGGAGTGAACCAGTAAGAATTATGTAAATCCAAGCCTCCTGCTGTTGCGGAGCAGGCTGGGTAATTGCCTCACCCTTGGGTGCGTACCTTTGCCTCAGGGGTGTACTTCAAATCTGCCTTTGTGGCTTTTTTCAGCCCTACCCCCACAGCCGCCTTCTTCTTCTTCTTCTTCTTTTTCTTCTTCTTCTTCTTCTTCTTCTTCTTCTTCTTCTTCTTCTTCTTCTTCTTCTTCTTCTTCCTCTTCCTCTTCCTCTTCCTCTTCCTCTTCCTCTTCCTCTTCTTCTTCTTCTTCTTCTTCTTCTTCTTCTTCTTCTTCTTCCTCTTCCTCTTCCTCTTCCTCTTCCTCTTCCTCTTCCTCTTCCCCTTCCCCTCCTCCTCGTCCTCCTCGTCCTCGTCCTCGTCCTCGTCCTCGTCCTCGTCCTCCTCCTCCTCCTCCTCCTCCTCCTCCTCCTCCTCCTCTTCTTCT
>NC_022025.1:5093371-5110129 GCF_000317375.1 Microtus ochrogaster
TCCTCCTCCTCCTCCTCCTCCTCCTCCTCCTTCTCCTCCTTCTTCTTTGAACAAGCTATGGAATTTAGAACGATCAGGATGGGCCTGTGGATAGAGCAAGGACTAGCTGAGAGAGATTACCTGTCTCAGCCATTCTTCACATCTGCCCTCCGAGTTGTCCAGGAACCAGCTTGCCTAGCAGTTTTAAGACAGGAACGACTTTCCTCCACTGTGCTAAACTCGGGTGGGCTGGACAATCTATTAATATTTAAGCTAGGGAGGATGCAGAGTGCAGTAACTTCAGAAACACAAGACAAGCTAGCAGATAGCTAGCTTCTAATTTTTTTTTTTTTTTTATGAATAGGACCTATTTTTTTTTTAGCTTGGAATTCTTAAATTTTGAAAAGTTTTGCAGAGATGGATCAATCAGCTTTACATTCCGGAAGGATGAAATGTTGTTACTGATATAGAAAAATAAAAGCTTCCAAACCTATTTTTTTATAAGATGGCTTGCATAGAAAAGATCTTATAGCATCTGTTTTTCATACATGTGTTGGATGCTTATAAAAATTATTTCTAGGGATCATATGGTAGATGGTATACTTTCTAATTAGAAACAAGACTTGTAGGAAGCATGGAGAAAATGACAAGAGCTTCCTGTTAATGCATTTTCTGTGTTCTGACAGGGCATACAATATAGTGGGTGTGGCTCAAAACCCAGCCTCAAAACCAGTTTCCTCACGATTCAGACACCAGCCTGATGGTCTCTTCTTAAGATCCACCATCGGCCTGATTGTTAGAGGCATCAGCTGGGCCACTGAACAGCCCAGCTGATCTTGCCTTTCTCCGACTGTCACAGTCTATCAGTGGACAGAGCTTGTTCGCTGTCATCAGCCTTGCTCAGCCGTCATCTCCAGCAGATGGTGGTTTTGAGCGTGCTCTTCGGGGTCTCCTGCCAACTGCACTCAGATTGGAACTTAATTTTGTTTTTTAGTGTCTTTAAATCTGTTACTCACCTACCATAGGTCACTCCCAGATTTCAGGTACCCATGGTAGTGAGAATTCAGGGAGTGGTGGGTACCATTATTTTAAGCATCTGGTGGGTTGTAGCTGGATTCCTTAGGCTGTCCATTCAAAGGCATGCAGGAGAGAAGATTGTTCTAGCATCTTATTTCCTTCAAGGCCAATCCTTTGGGCCTTCATGCCACTGTTCACTATTTGTAGATAGATTAAAAATAGTATTATGTGTTACTATTTCAAATACTGCTTCTCATATATTTAATTCTTCTCGTTCTCAGTCATTCTGACCACAAGTCCTGCTTTTAAAATGTTTTCGCATGCACTCACAGCAAATACTTTAGCAGCTGAGTTATATCCCCAGCTCTGGTGTGTGCTTTACGATGACAGGGACTAGACAGACTGGATCTCATTGATCTTTCTGCTGTGAGCTAAATAGTTCATTCAGAAATATGTTCACACCCTAGCCCCTGATCCCTGAGAATGCGATTTTATTTTAAAACCAGAAAAACCAAAATGACTACCAGCAGCAACACCATCAGTAACACCAAAACCAAAACCAAACGAATGGCCTCTGTAGATACAGTATCCTGGGTTATCTAGGTGGCTCAATTATCTAAATGACACATGACATTTTAAGACAATGGACAAGGCAGACACAGCAGTGAAGATGGTACGAAGACTGAACAGAGTTTGAAACGACATGTCCATAAGCCAAGGAAGTGGGCAACTACCAGGCGCTAGAAAGAGAATGGAATGAATTCTTTCTTTAAGTCTCTAAGGCAGCCTGTTCCTATTACTTCTTAATTGTGACAGAATAACTTTTTGTTGTCTTAAGCCACATAGTTTATAGCATTTTGTTCCCCATTATCACAAGAAACGAATGCACTTTCTGCCCTTGTTACATGACACAGGTTCTACAGATAGATAGATGTGTTCTCAATATTTTTTTCCAACATTAGTAAAACATTTGCAAATAAAAGTTTGATAGAAACAGGGCAGGTAAGTTTTACCTATACTGTTCATGCCTTATTTTAGGTTAGTAAAATATTTAAATTTAATGGCAAGTCCATGTGCTGGAACATCATCCATAGGACTTGGGAGAGCAATGGGAAGTAAGATCTCCAGGGTTCTACTTCTCCGTTCATCTATAAAGGGCAAGAGTGATTTCCCAATGGAGTTACTAGAGGTTTTCTGGTTTCTCTCCTAGTCATAATGGTTGGTTTTGAACATCAGATCCACCAGACTTTTCCTGATAGGTTACAGCTCTCTACTCAGGATGTATGAGAGACTTTGCCTATTATATAGTCATAGCTTTAAAAAGATGTTATGTATATATCACCATATTCTTATATTCACGGTGTCACCCTTTGCCAATTGCTGATCACTGTCATCTGTAGGAAAGTAGAATCCCACTCACAGCCCCCTAGCAGGGCCACAGCTCGATTCCATTGTGACTGTGGAGAAAGCACAGTGAGATGATTACTTCCAGCATTAACAAGAGAAGGTGACTTGAAATCCACATATTCAAATTACCTTGAGTGAGCCAAAAGGACAAACCTTTATCCACCATACTTGAAAACCTGGAAGGTTTTTATTCTGGTTATCTTTACATTAATACAGATGCTTTTTATTTTGTACTGAGAAAAACAATCTGTTACACATAATGTAACGTTAATATACAACGTAGAAACTCACCCTAAATTAGTTACAACAAGAACCTACAAAAGACGTCATAGGAAAAAGGTTACCTAATATTGCCACTGTGTAGGGTTTTTTGTTTGTTTTGTTTTAGTAGACTGACCCTGTCGGACCCTTCACCAATGCTCAGCTCTGTAAACAATGGTTATTTCCATGTTCGGGGAGGGGGTGTTATTAGGGGCACTAAAATCAGCCTAGAAAGTCGTAGCACATCACTAGATACTGAACAGTCCTCAAAAATAATTTATTGTACTGTTTCTAAAAAAAAAAGGTGCCAGGGTTGTTCTTTTGCTCTGTCCCCGTGTTCTGCGGCAGCACGTGAGCGCTTGGGCTAATGGCCTAAGAACGTACGAACTGAAGTGCATATCACATTCACAGAGATGAGGTGGTGGAGTCGAGAACTTCCCTTCCGTTGCACACCGTCGGCATGTACGTGCTTGCGGAGGCTGCAAGACAAAGTGGCGCAGAGGCTGAGTTGAGCAGGACACTCGGTTAAGGGCATCAATACTCCCAGACACTGAGTTAAGATGAAATTGAAACCCATTTTAACAAGGCTTTGGAAAATGCGTACTGACTTACGGTAGAGTAGACAAACTTTCTAAATATCTTCTGCTCATTGGTTATAACCTAAAATGTGCCTCCCCATGTCACACGTCTCAGAAAGGGGATCTTTAAGCATCATCTTTGCTGAAAGAAATCTCTCATGGATTGAAAATTTAATTTCATAATCTCTAAAATGATTCAAATATTCTGAATGAACCGAAGGGCCCCATAATTTTCTTACAGATGATTAAATTCTTCTATTCAATAATTGTAATTCACTTTGATCTTTGATCAGGAATGACTATCCTTTGGTCCCAGGGGTCCTGTGTGAACTCTACTGACTTAGAAAGCTGGTGTGATTTCACTGCTGGTGTTGCACAGACTGTAAGGACACGGACATCAGTGAGTGCCAAGAGCTTTGGCTCCTTCACAATTCCTCAAATGAAGGCATTCCAAAGAAAGTGACAGTGACATCCCAGTGCCATGGTGCCTGTATAACATAGCAGTGTACAGTCACTCTTTTTTTTTTCTTTCGAGACAGGGTTTCTCTGTAGCTTTGGTACCCGTCCCTGGAACTAGCTCTTGTAGACCAGGCTGGCCTCGAACTCCCAGAGATCCGCCTGCCTCTGCCTCCCGAGTGCTGGGATTAAAGGCGTGCGCCACCACCGCCCGGCACAGTCACTCTTTATAACGGTTTTCTCAGACACAATTTCTACCTATTACTATCTTGTTTTTATGTGAAGTTTGTCCATAGAGGATTTATATTTATTTTACACCTGATATCTTTTCATGGAATGAGGACATAAGCAGGAAACTCATTCTTCATTGGGATGAAACCATATGGTCAAGATGATGAAAGTGAACTTGAACCACCTCTTAGGTCTCTCCATCTATTCTAACATATATTCTTGCCACAGGAACTGGATCACCAGAGCACAGCCTGGTTACAATTGACAAACTGTCTTCCATTTCCTTAAAGACGTGAACTAATTTCATTCCAAAGTGTTCGTGTCTGATAACAGATACTATTGACCCATAAACTACTTTTTGTATAGGAACTTCTCTGCACACAAAGGAGTTAACAAATAGTGAGACTGTAGCTTATGCAGCATTCTAAGGGAGCGACCACCATATTTAGGGCACTGGCATCTTGTAGCAGGTCCACCACTAGCCAATCTGAAGCTTTTCCATTCAGTAATTTGAGTAGGCTGTAGATTGAAATGACTGGAGTCACATGAAAAGTAAAGTCTTTGATATATATATATACCTTTTAACATAAATATTATGGACCACGTTAAATATTTTTCTTTGTAGCCTCAACTAACTTCAAACTCATGACCCCCTGCCTCTATCTCTTCAGAATTTGTCTACTGGCATATGTCACATTATTGAATTTTCTTTCCCAAATGACTATAATTTTTGAGGGAAGGGATGACATGTGATAAATTTCCTAAAATTTCTGCTGTGGAGATAGTAATAACATAGTATATACCTGGCAAGATTTGATGGAAAGTAGTTATGATGATGATTCCGAATGTGAGACCTTTAGTAGTTTAATTATTTTCTATTTTCATATGTTTTGTGAAATCCTCGAATCAGTAAAAGTTGGTCAAGTAAACGAACAAGGTCGATGAAGCCATAAACACAGAACACTGGGAGCAGAGGGACCACTCTGCACCACTCAGTCTGAGCTCTTTCTCGGAGCCCTGTATCCCGCTGTTTGCATGATGTTGTCATGGGAATATGTAGTTGCCATTTCAAACCAGTGCCCAAAGAACTCTTGATTTTGTATAACCTTTCCCCACTTAGTCTTCCTTTCCTCAGTAAACGGTTTTGCCTTCTGACCTAAACTAGAAGTCTTAAATTCATGCTTGATTTTTCCCCCCTGTTTTCTCCATGGCAACCTTCCCATCAGCTGCAGTTAGCTTTAGCAGTGTATCCAGCTGTGGCCCCCTGGGTGTGTAAGCTGCTATTAATCATCTGCATATGGAGATTCTCAGGAGAAGTAGATACTACTTACATCTCTTCTGGTCAGATGTTTCCTACACAGCAGCAAGACTACAGTCAACTGTCCACATCCGTGCTTCCGCATTCACAGACTCAACCAACCAAAGATCGAAAACATTCACGAAAAAATACGTACTGATCATATTCAGAAGTTTTCTGCTAGCCCACAAATAATGCAATATAATGACTATTTATAGCAGTCCCATTGTGTTAGCCATGGTAACACATGGGACTAGACATGATCAGAAGCTTATTGGAGATGTGCATAGGTTATTTGAAAGTTTGACCACTCATGGAGGAGGATGTTCTGAAGCCGCTCCCTGGATACTGAGGTGCAGTTGCATTTTGAAATATGAGCCACCTACTTAGACACTTCCAGTGGTATCCCCCTTGTGTTTTAACTTGGGTTTAGAAATCTCAGTTAATTGGACTATGCCTTCCGATCTGTTTTTTACACATCCTGCATATTCCTGCCCCCCTTTGCTTTGTTCTCCAAATAGTAATGATGTTTCTCAACTTTGTGCCTTTACCATAGCTGTGGCTTCTACCAGGAGCATCTCTCTGTTCATCACAGGCTTCATTCATGTCACCCACAGCTGGAATGTGACCCCTTAAAAAGATGGTCCTCAGCCCAGTCTCAGTAACTCTCTGTCATGTCACCCACAGCTGGATTGTGTCCCCTTAAGATGGTCCCCAGTCAGCCCAGTCTCACTCAGTAACTCTCTGTCATGTCACCCACAGCTGGAATGTGACCCCTTAAAAAGATGGTCCCCAGTCAGCCCAGTCTCAGTAACTCTCTGTCATGTCACCCACAGCTGGAATGTGACCCCTTAAGATGGTCCCCAGTCAGCCCAGTCTCAGCAACTCTCTGTCATATCATGCAGTTTGGAAATTTTGGCCTCCACAGTTGATGCTTGCAGACTCCTCCTCCTCTCCCTCTTCTTCACTATTGATCAGAAATTAAGCAACCCTGCTTATTTGTTTCCTGATGAATCTCCAGAGTATTTCATGAATAGACTTCCCGTAAATGTTTCCAGGGGGAGTCCATAAACGTTCACGTTTCTCAGAGTGAGAACAGTGGAAGTCTTCAGGAGGAAGACCTTACACCTACGAGGTCTGTAATAGCCTCACTAGGACAGGTGGACTCTTCTGTGCCTCAGTCACACCAGGGCAACGACTACCCTTGCACAGAGAACTGGTTCAAGGTAAGAGCTCCTAACAACAGGCATAATGCCTTTGAAATTTCGGCTAATTCCTTTATCTTTCCTAGGATCAGGTTTTTATTATTTCTTTGCAGGCTTTTCCTTTTCAGAGTCTGAAGAGGAATGATGATATATAGTGGGAATAACTCAGGGATAACAAAGTCTGACAGGCAGATACCTCTGTCTACCATGGACTAGTCTCAGGCCGTCTCTATGCTCTCCTGGAGGCCACTTCTTACACCCGTTCTGATGTTCCCAGTCTGCTGTGGAAGGGCACGGACCTCTGTTCTTTGAAGTACTCTCTCATGTCTCTCTCATGCTTTCCAACTTCTTATCAATTGGGAGCATTGGACTAAGTAGGAGATACAATGGCTGCACGGAGAGCTGGCTGCATGGTTTCACTAGCTCTCAATCCCATGGCCACCGTTATGGAAGTTCACAGAGAACTCGGAGTCATGTCTCTGCTCCATAAGGATATCAAAGGAGGCACCCTTTACCAAAATACAAACTCTAGATCTCCTTACACAGTAACAGCAACTCGGCAGCCCATGAGACTCCTCCTGCAGGAACGTCCCCCACACCCTTTGTAGTGTGTTGAAGGGATCGCCACTGCTTTCCTTTCACTGTTTCCCTGCGGCTTTGGTCATTGTATTTGATTATGTAAAAAAAAAAAATTCTCCTTTGTTTGCATATGCTGCTGAATATAGTAGGAGAAATTATTGTTTGATGAGTTCATCATTTCAATTACTTTGCATTTCATAAATATTTTACATGTACTTCCCATATTAACCCATCTGTTATTCCCCAAGATAGTAAAATATGCAGATAATCAAAATGCTGTCGTCATGTGTATGTGTGTGCTTGTATATGCGTGTGTGTGCACACGCATATATGTGTGTGTGTGCATACACTTGTGTTCTTGTGATGAGTCTTTGCCGTTACTCTGATGAACTTCTCGTGAGGTTTTTAATGCTGTAAGATTGGCCCATTTTCTTCAGCAAGCCTAAGCAGACTTCTGTAATCATTCTGTCTGCAAGAAACAATAATCATGCAGGCTTCTTTTAGGTTTTCTGGGGACGTGGGACAAACAGCAGCTGCTGTCTGCTCTAGGCTAAAATGGTACTTTTTGCAACTCAAAGTGAAAACTGAAAATAGTTGGAAGAGACCTTGTAGGTTTCATTATTGATCACAAAAGGACAATTTGCACCCAAGAAAAGACACATTTGACTTCACAGACACGATTAAACATGGATCAGTGCATCCAAGCGGCTGCCATGGCTCCCTTTGTGGAATTCAGTTCTTCCCACTGCTCACACACGGGCTGCCCAGGCTTGGGAGGAAATTATGACTTTTTTTTCACGTAATGTAACTGGGCGCTTGATCAATTAAACATACTTATTGAATAGATTTTTCTGCATGCCAAGCCTGTTAGTCAACTGAGAATTAATGCCTCACCAAGCTCTGTAGCACATCAGACTTGGAGAAAAATAAACATCTCAGCAGAGCAAACATTTCTGTTTGCTCCCATCCATTTTTCTTGGTGGTGGTGACCTCAAGTAATTTTTCCCAGGATATCTGCTTATTTACGTGTTTTTAAAAGTAGTCATGGGATCTAGTTTCTACTGGCTGGCTGTCTCTTTGTATTCTTTTGTCATTAAATCTGTATTTTCACTTATTCTCTCAATTTTGCTTACCCTCTTTCAGAAGACGTTCCTTTGGTGACCAAGCTGTGCTGCTGGACACTGGTGTTGCAGTCTTGCTATCAGTGAAGTTTCAAGTGGAAGGCAGAATATTCATTGCCAAGACATTGGGGGTAATTCTAGACTGAATTCATTGCTAAGACATTGGGAGTAATTCTAGACTGAATTCATTGCTAAGATATTGGGGGTAATTCTAGACTGAATTCTCAGGAAGTATTTACTTTTACTAATTCAAAGAGTGATATAAAATCTATTAATACAGAACAAGGTAAAAATTAAAGATATTATTTTCCAGGTGAGATTTATAATCCAAGGGACACTAAGACTTCTTCATTCTGAGAGATGAGTCATGAAGAGAAGATAGATCAGACGTGACTTTTGTTGTTCGTGATACAATTTAAATTCCCGTCTGAGTAGAGATCTCACTTTCGTCTACCCTTACTCCACTGTTACCTCGTGATGTTTTCAGCCATATCCCTCTCTGTTTCCCCTCCAGAATTACGAAAGCAGATGTTTAGTAAACATCAGGCAAACAAAGGGCTCCTTAGTTCTACCTACTTTCCTTCCTCACTAATTCTGCACTCTTCTTATTCACCTCTGAGCTGCCCAGCACTGTTTTCTTTCTTTCCTATCAAAATGTGCATTAAAACTCATTCAAGGATCAGAGGTTCACTCACCGTGGGAGTCTATTACCATGGGGTGTGTGCTACTGTGCCGAGGGATTAGAATCCGAAGCCGCAACTATCAGGCTCTAAAACACTATGCCAGACTCACGTTCTATTCTCAGGTGGAGCTAGTTTTGTTAACATCACATTCAAATTGTATACAGCCTCTCCACGTTTCATTTGTTTCCATGTCTGTCAGTCTGGTCTGAGCCACCCGCGTCTGGACAACACAGTGGTCTCATTTCATGCTATTTGGAAACACAGTATCCCTACTTCAGAACACTCCTGATAGTTTTATTTAAGGTGAATTAGATGTAGGGAAGATAAGCTAGTAAAACAAATTGGTTTTTTACTGAGCATCTAAAACAAATTATAGACAATGGTCGATGGCAAACACGGTTTTAAAGTTAGCATATTCACATAATTCTGAACATGCCAGTGTTCCTAAAGACGTCTGATCCCTCTGGGGTCACATGAACTTGTTTGCCTGGAGACAACTCTAATAAAATACTGAACGCTTTGGTTCAGGGACTCTTTCTGTGCTGCTTCCTGTCCAAAGGAACAACAGAGAAAGGAGGGGAATGCAGGGTAATTTAATTCACAATACCTTCTTAATATTAAAGGACCACTTACTGAGAGAAAGCATGCCATTGATATAAACGTCTAGGCACTCTAATAATATTCCTTTATTTGTCCCCATCAAATTATATTTTCTGGGATATCATGCCTTGGCTGTGTGCACTGTGGTGCTGTGGACACCTAGTCTATAACGAACGTGACATAAGGTGTTGGACCTCTGTACATGGGCTTTGGAGAGGGGATCTGTGACCAGGGTGTCAGAGTAGGATGCTGCTGAGTGTGGAGCTGAAAGGAAAGCTTTTAAGTCATTCATTTTTCAGGTGCTAAGATTCTCATTATCAAATAGGTTGTGCCCCCTTAACTGAGCCATGGTAGAAAACCCAGAGAGGCCAGGCATCTTTAGAGAGTTTGATTCCTGATGTTACTTGCCCAGTTGGTTTAAAGCACCTATGAGACGGGGAGGGACCTGGCTTTCTCACCTGGAAATGTTTTTAGAATAAATGATCCTTAGCAACCTTTTCAGTTCCAGTCTCTGTGGTCATTTTTTGGTATGGGAGAATTGTCTGTATTCTGTCAATCATGTTATAAATAAACGCTGATTGGCCAGGCAGGAAGTAAAGGCGGGAAAACCAGACAGGAAGTAGAAATGATGTAATGAGAACAGGAGAATTCTGGGAAGGAGGAAGTTGATTCCTCCCACTCCTGCCTAGATCACTGAAGCAGCAGGATGTGATCTGCCCCACTGAAAAAAAGGTACTGAGCAACATGGCTAACATAGATCAGAAAAATGGGTTAATCAAGATGTGAGAGTTAGCCAGTGAGGGGCTACAGCTAATGGGCCAATCAGCTTAAATTTATGAAGACCTATGTATGATTTTCTTTGGGGCTAAACAGTTGTGGGGTACCGGGCGGGACAAAAACCCCAACAAGCAGGCCTGGCTCCCCATGTTACAATTTTTTCTTCTAGGATGTTGTAAAGAGATCAGGGGTTAGAAAAGAGTAGTTACAAGGGTAATATGGTGAGACCATTAAACAGGAGGAGGAAGCGCTGCAAATCTCTAGCATGTGTAGGTTTGCCTATACCACTGCAGACCGTCCTTCCATCCTCACTGAAGGAGGGTGTGCCAAGCTGGAATGAACATCTCAGACTGCTGTGGACTTTTCAAAGGGGAAGATAGATTGGCATCCATTGGAATTGATTTGAATTGGATGAATTTTGTATATTTTGCCTGAAGCAGATGGCTTCACTTTCTGACTGCTCTAGGCTCTTCATGCATTCTCCACTGATTCATATTTACAAGATGCTTCTGCCTGGTGTGAGGATGCTATCAGTTCAGTGTTTGTTACCAATAACTTGCTGATTTGTCTGTCCAGGCTGTTGCATCGCATCAACGAGACTTTTTGAGTCTACAGTGTAGGCCTGTGCTACCATTATTTTTCTAGAGTTGCAATGTAGACAAGAGATATGGGCATTAAATGATATAGACAAGAGATGTGGGCATTAAACGATATATTTAAACTTATAGCATTGCATTCATATCTCAACAATGGATTGTACTCTGTTTACTAGGGTATTGTCAAAGGTTTAACTATTAGTAAACACAAAATTTTGTTCTCATATGCTTGCTTTCTCTTGTTGCAGCTCTGTAGAAATTTAGGCAATTTAGACCATTCACTTGATCTTTTTATATTATTTATTTTTGCTTTGTAACATAAAAATACTTTGCATTAAAGACTAGTTTCTGTTAAGGGAGCAGTTCACACATTATCACAAAGACAGGTGACTTTCTAAGTAAAGTTTGGACAGAGAATATTAATCTACATCTGGGTAGAGTTCCTCTAAGACTCAGTTTTGGGTTCATTATTTAGTAGACATCTCTTGACTGAGTGTAACAATAATGACATTCATACATGTAAATGATTACTTTGAGAAAGACAAATATACATCCCTAGGGGACCAAGTCTGAGTACTTAATAGCTGTGTAAGACCAGAGGGCACACTTCATTTCTCACATCTATGCCGATGCCTGCTGATCCTAAACCATTTTAATGCTTGCAGTCCGGCCTCTATAGCTCCCGAGGGCTTTGAGCTGCATAAACTCCAAAATGCGTCTAGCATGTCTCCTTTAACCCTATGCAGCACCTCTTGCATCGCCAGCATATTGTCTCCATTTTCTGTCTTTGGGACTTAGCTCTAAGAATCCCCTTTGCTGCTAAGCAGAGCAAAATAAAGACGTCTTTCCTTTTTGATCTCCCATGTAGGATGTTTGTTTATGTGACTGGGTGTGGGAGCCACATTGCAAGGATAAGTTTAGGATGTCGAGATCTCTAAGTTATACTTCCCTTGGGAGGGGCAGTCTATATGAGTGGCCAGCTGATTCTGTTCTTGAAATGACTTTCTTGGAGAGTTCCAGAGGGAGTCAGGGAATCAGCTGTGTAAGCTTGTGGCCAGTGGTATCCTAGCTGCACAGGGATGTGGCCAATGGCATCACGAAGCAAAGCACGGGGGATTGCCACTCTCTGAACCCAGGGTCTGCCTCCACTCTGAAGGTCATGAAGTGAGTGTGCCCTGCACCGCCTAATATGAAATGAAGCCAGCAAGTGTGCTTACTGTTGCATTCTCAGAAGCTTCCCGTGGATTACCTCCACTGAAAAACTACGTTTTCTGTCGCAAACCAGATTTTGTCTTTGCCCCAGTTCATAGAAATCAGAATATTTGTGGGTGGATCCAGGAAATGTCTACTTCAAATTGGTTATTTATATACAAACAATTGGGAGCCATTAGCCAGTGGGTATAATTAATGGAGAAGAGTTAAACTTATTTTTATTCTGATTTCCACTGTATATAATTAAGCAGATAAAAAGTGAAGTGTTCTTTCCACACAACAATATCCAGAATATGCTGAGCAGTGGCTGTACCCTTTAATCCCAGCACTCAGGAGGCAGAGGTAGGTGGGTCTCTGTGAGTTCAAGGTCAGCCTGCTCTTCAAGAGCTAGTTCCAGGACAGGCTCCAAAGTCACAGAGAAACCCAGTCACAAAAAAACAAAACAAAACAGTATCCAAAGTATTTCATGGTGGTCATGTTCCCCCAGTTCTCTTTCACCATGCCCCTTCTTCATACTGACTTCTGAGTTTAGTCATACTTTTCCACCTGTTTATAGCAACTTCATATAAACCCAGTTTCCTGTTATTAATGGCCTTAGCTTCTGCGAAGAGGCTGACCAAAGCTCCCAAGTGACATGCTGCATCTGCCACTGTCTCGCCAAGGAACAAAGTAAGAAATAATGCCGCCGCACCATGAAGTCACACGAATCCCTGGAAAGAGTGCAGCCCTGAGTTCATCTAGGATATGGAGAGTCCAGCATGATTGAAGAGACCACGCGAGAGTCCTTGAGAGCTGGTTTAGGCCCTCCCCTTGAAGATGGGCAGGCTGGCTCCTGTCCTTGAGTAGATTTAGTACAGGACATCCTGTGTGGGTTTCCCAGCTGGCAGGTTTGGCTCGAACTTTTTACCCAGCATGCTCTCTGGAAGCCCACATGGGGAGGCTTCCCACCCGGGTGCTAAGCATAGGTGTGAGACTAGCATGCTTCCTCCAGATCAGCTTGGCCTCAGCAGGAACATCACTGGAGGATGCCAAGTAAAGCAAAGTGAAGCAGATGAACTGCCCACCCAAGGTCTGGCTGAATTCCCGATTCACAAAACCATAGGAGGTGATAAGAGAGAGGCTTTAAATCACTGGGGCTGTGAAGCTCCTCATGTAGAAATAAATAAATAACTAAATCTTGAAGAGAGAGGTAGCTCTGCTTCTTCCAAATCTCACTCTCATTCACGTGTGGTGAAAGTTCAGAATCAGCAGTAGTAACCAGTCAATGGAATACATCACCAGCACAGTGCTTCCTGGGATGACGAAAGTTACACTTGTCCCTTGATGTCTGTAAAGTACTGGTCACAGGATCCTCCCCCTTCTGCTTCTCTGCCCATAAGCCGGTGTTTGTCTGCAGCTCACTCAGCACACTCACCTCCCATACAGTCTATATCATCCCCAGATGACTCATCCTTAAACAGCTTAGCTGGTGTTTAGAGGTAGTGATTTGAAAATTAGTTCGCACACACTTAGGCCTTTTCTGCATTTTTCTCCTAAGTGTTTAGTGTTTTGATCTACAGTCAGTTGAATTTGGAGATTTAAATTCAGTGACTGCTTGCACTCTAAAACAACGAGTGCAAGAGGTTTATTGGGGAGGAGGGTGAAAGAGAGAAAGGCCATTGTTAGAAAATACTGCTTCAGTCATGGGATAAATTAATTAGAGCAATACTGTTGAGGTCCGGGAATACTCCAACAATGTTACATTGGGTAGACATCTACCTTAAAGCACGAATTTGGCCATTTTCAGATTAGCTTACAGAGTCACAGTGGCTCTGGTATAGCCCAAGCAGAATACTTTGTGCAAACAGATATTTTACCATTTCTGAGAAGAGGATTTGGTCAGATAGAGTCCAGTATTTTTTCCAGATATTTAATAATGCCCACCATGTGTATTAGAACATGCTACTATGTTCTGAGTTACTGAGCTCTGGTTTTAAAATGTCTGTTACAACTTAAAGACTATGTTATTGTCTTTAAGACCAACCACGATAAGCTAAATATGAACAGATCACTCAAAAGAACTTCTTCTTTTTTTTTTTTTTTTTTTTTTTTTCGAGACAGGGTTTCTCTGCGGCTTTGGAGCCTGTCCTGGGACTAGCTCTGTAGACCAGGCTGGTCTCGAACTCACAGAGATCCGCCTGCCTCTGCCTCCCGAGTGCTGGGATTAAAGGCGTGCGCCACCAACGCCCGGCTCAAAGGAACTTCTTTACTTCCAACCATTATCACCTGCCAGAGTAGGACTCAGCCATCAATAAATTTAATGGGAGGCCTGAGTCTCAGTAGTTGACCCTGAAGCAACACCTGGTTGCAGGAAGAACCACAGACTGAGATTACCTGAGCACCACCCAAGAACAGACCATCCAGAGGAAATGCCTAACGTTCCAACCGCTGTAGATAGAATCACCTGCCAGCACACTCACCGGGACACTTCTAGACAAATGTCAGTCAATCAGGGGCCCTAAAACCTCACCCCACCTTTACTACTATAAAAACCCAGCTCTGACTGAGTTGGGGGCGGGCTCTCCGTTTATGCCAATCCATTGGACATGCAGAGAGACTGAGTTTGCCAACTTGCATAAAATAAAGGCTTTTTGCTTTTACATATGGGGCTCAGTCTCCTTGTTGACTTTTGGGAGACTTCACGGATTTGGGTCTAACAGTTACAGCTTTGAGCTATGGACTCAAGGGAAACCTGTCCTATTTAGTGCAGTGATACCACTTCTTCCTTATGGCAGTTATTAACCACCTGGCATCATGCACTAGGTGCTTACCAGCCCCAACATGCTTTCTGGGAGGGCAGCACAGTATTCTAATTAGGTATACCAGCTTGACATTCAGAGGTACTGATGCTAAGTTCTGATTCAGATATTTTAAAAATACTGCTTCATTGACTGGTGTAATCATGAACCTGTGATGTCAGATTCCTCTCTGTATGCTGTGAATATGTTTTATTACCACTGGTTAATAAAGAAGCTGCTTCAGCCTATGGCAGGGCAGACTATAGCCAGGCTAGAAGAGGTATACAGAGAGATAGGTGGAGTCAGAGAGATGCCATGCTGAGGGAGGCAGACGCCAGATCCTTACCAATAAGCCACAGTCTCATGCTGATACACAGATTAATAGCAATGGGCTAATTTAAGATGTAATAGTTAACAAGAAGCCTAAGCTAATAGGCCAAGCAGTGTTGTAACTAACATAGTGTCTGTGTGTTTGTTGTCTGAGCAGTTGGGAAACGAGCGAGCAGTCTCCCTTTACAGCCCTGTTCAGGTTTTTTTTTTTTTTATCTCAAAAGCTATGAACATTAAATAAGATGTAAATTGCATAGACACACGAAGTATTTAGCACAATGCCCATCATGTAGAAAATATAGGAAAGTGATAGTTTCTGTGCATCGCATTATTTTTTTATCGCCAGTTTTTTTATTGTCTGAACTAGCTAGCTATAACAATTTTGTTTAGTCAAGAAATGAACAGATTTGTTTGGTTTGGAAATAAGCATGTTTCTCTATTTTATGGGCTTTACTTCACCAATGGGAAACTTCAGTTTTTGGTAGGAAGTGTGTGGGTCCCTGAGGCACAGCAGCTCAGGTCTAAGGAGATAAGGGTAGAGGTGCACCCCAGAACACGTGTGCTCCCTCTTTGTAACTCTCCCTCTGGTGGAGAAAAGGCGACCCTGTTACATTCTATTCTTGTTGGAGAAACTGAGGCCCTAATGTAATAGCTCACCCTATGACGCTGAGCTATTTTGAAATCTCCTTTCTAATGGAGGCAAATTTTTGAGGAGTCATTTGTCTCTCTCATTCCTGACTTCCCTCCCCCCTGTGGCTCCATCCCCTTCTCTCTTACCCAGTGAATTTCCCCTATTTTGAATGACAGATTAATTAGAAATAATTTAAAAAGCTGTCTGTTTCAGATACACTTGTGCTTTAGGAACCTTGAGTTATGTGTTTTGGAGTGACTGTTTCAGCCACCATCTTAGGTACAAAATTCCCAGTAGAGCAAAGAATGGTGATCCGGGGAGCCATCCTAGAACCCTGTTCACACAGTTGCTTTGAGGGAGAAATCACTGTGCCATGGAGTCAGGAAGATCTTTTCGAGCACTTTCCAAAGTCTGGTCATGGGATGTTAGTTGTACTTTACTGTGCTTACACACAAACGGAACAAACAAGTGTCCTTATTGAGAAGATTCTCCAAAATTTAGTTCTAATGTCTCTCCAATTCTTACCTTCCCATGTTAAATAAAAGTGGTTGAACTTTTGGAAAGGGTGGTATCTGCTGGTAGTCTTTCCCCCTGGTAGCATCTCCACCCCAGGTAGCATCCCATCCCAGGTAGCATCTCCCCCTGGTGAGCATCTCCCCTTGGTGAGCATCTCCCCCTGGTGAGCATCTCCTCTTGGTGAGCATTTCCCCCTGGTAGCATCTTCCCCTGGTGAGCATCTCCCCCCTGGTGAGCATCTCCCCCTGGTGGGCATCTCCCCCTGGTAGCATCTCGCCCTGGTAGCATCTCCCCCTGTTGAGCATCTCCCCCTGGTAACATCTCCCCCTGGTGAACATCTACCTCTGGTGAGCATCTCCCCCTGGTGAGCATCTCCCCCTGGTGAGCATCTCCCCCTGATGAGCATCCCTCCTGGTAACATCTCCCCCTGGTGAGCATCTTCCCCTGGTGAACATCTCCCCCTGGTGAGCATCCCCCCTGGTGACATCTCCCCCTTGGTGAGCAT
>NC_022025.1:5110236-5157594 GCF_000317375.1 Microtus ochrogaster
CCTGGTAACATCTCCCCCTGGTGAGCATCTTCCCCTGGTGAACATCTCCCCCTGGTGAGCATCCCCCCTGGTGACATCTCCCCCTTGGTGAGCATCTCCCCCTGATGAGCATCTCCCCCTGGTGAGCATCTCCCCCTGATGAGCATCCCCCCTTACACTTTTCATGAAGCATTCTCAATATGTCTGTGGCTCTGAATATTCTGTATAGAACACTGCTCTCTAGTCAATGAGTAAAGTGAGGCCAGAGCAACTCACTGATTCTCCCATGGCAACCCAGGAGACTATTGCAAAAAGATTAGAAGGCTGGTCCTATGGCTACACAATCTGATCAATTACAGTTAATTGAATAGGTTGCATGTCTTTCTTCCATAACAGATACTATCTAGCACCCAAACAGAATGCTGAGTCTTCTGCTTCTTACTGTATCCTTAGCACATAGTTCAGTCTGATACACATCCTAATTTAATATTCATATTAGAGCCTGCTGTCCTGGCTCCCCATGTGAGGCTGTTTGCGAATGAATTAGTGTGTGATTCCATACTTACACTGAGAATACGTGGTGGCAGTTCCGCTGACACTGAACCTGTTGAGGTGAAGCCTGTGCGTGACCACATTCTTCTGTGGTTGGAACAGGACAATGTGTACCTTGGGGGCAAACAAACAGCCCAAGACCACGAAACCGCTCAGGCTAACGGAGATGCACATAGTTGTCGTCTGCACCTGTAAGAAAGGTTGGCTCAATGAATGTCCAACTATAAATCCCATCATGAAGTCAACTAAAGAGAACACTGAGACAAGGCCAAGTTAGAAAACTAGAATCGTTCATTAACTCTGTTCTTGTCATAGCTAAGTTTATGTGCTAATTATATAGGATCTTCTGTGTTTGGAATATTCATGAAAACATTATTTAGGATTTCAAAGCAAGCATCATTTGTGTGGGTTGATTCTGACTGCTTGCCAAGACTTCACATGGATTTCCTGATTTTCTTTACATTTGTATGATGATATTTATGCGGAGCTGGTGAAGTCTGAATCATAAATAGCAAAACACAGATATTCAGTGATGAGAGTACTAGATCGCAGGTGGTTATCACCAATGAACATGGCTCATTCAAAGTTCACTTGTCCAGTTCCTTCAATAAGTCACATGATTAAAAGTTGGTGTTTAATATACAGCTCTCTGTTTTCTTTTACACCACCAGTTCCTATGGCCCTGAATTTATCTTCAGACTTACAGCAGCATTTGACATCAGTAATCATTTCCTAATTTTGACTGCCAAGACATATCCCTCCCTAGAATGGGTGTTTGCTCCTGGTTTTGAAGACCTCTTCTATCTGAACTTTAAGATCTGGAGTGTCTTAGACCTCAGGTTTTTGCTATCTCCCCTTCATCGTTAAGTTTTCATGACTTACATACCTGCTATATTGTTTATATCCAGATATTTACTAGTGTAGACCTTTAAGATCTGGAGTGTCTTAGACCTCAGGTTTTTGATATCTCCCCTTCATCGTTAAGTTTTCATGACTTACATACCTGCTATATTGTTTATATCCAGATATTTACTAGTGTAGACCTATCCTGAATGCTTTCGTATTTACATACTCAACTGCCACAATCACACATTATGCTGAATATTTAGTAGAAAAGAAGGAAGTTCATATCACCAAGCTTGACCTCCTTTCCTAATTGTTTCAGTCTGAGAAACAGCAGATGTTTAAAAACCTTGGGAGTTATCTTTGCTTTTTCCACTGTCCTTAAACTCACTCTTCCAATCCGTGAACACGTTCTGTCAGAGATAATCCTGTGTAGATCTCGTGTTTCTCCTTAGCTTGCAAGCAAAGGCTCTAACTACCTCTGTTCTGAGCTTTAGACGATGGAGTCTACTCCTAGTGCAGCGACCATTGTTCCTCTGTGTGAGAAGTGAGACTTGGAAACTCTGGTGAATGTTCAGTCTGGCTATGGCTGTTATTGCTGTTGGCGTCAATCACAGTCTTTTCTGGAAGTTTCGTTTTGTTTTTGTCAGCAGCAATGACACTGGTGTGGTAACTGGGTATGTAATATGTAGAATAAAATCTCAGACACTGCGGTCTTTGACAGTTTGGGCAGCAAGGATTCAGTTCTAACTCGGATAGGCTTTTTAAGGAAGGAAGTATAAGGGTCTCAAGGGCCAAAGAAACTCCGTAAAAATCAATAGCACATATGTTGGCACAATTGTGTGGTCAGTCTGACATACTCAAACGGGACTCTACTCATTGCCTGTTAAGTGGAGGATCTGTAGGGAGATTGAATGTTGGGTTATAGAGAAAGGGTTGAAAGAGAGCAGCTAGCATGGCGCTCTGATTATTTCTGAATATTTCTGGGATGGGGGAGGGTGCATTTCTTCACAGCAGGAGTCAAGTTCATGTGATACTAACAACTTAATATTGAATTTGTTCTGATTTGGCAGAAAGTTCTACTTTTCACACAGAAGTTGTGAAGGTTCGAACCTCACTAATCAGAAGAGACACCTTCAGGAAAGGCAAAAGTGGAAGGGTCACTTGAGCTTGGCCTATGTCCTCGAGAAGTTGAGCATATAAGACATAAGGTTCCATGTGTACAGGCACGTGGTACGTGGGCACAGGGCCCTTGGTACTTGTGGGTCCAGGGCCCTTGGTACTTGTTACAGAAGGAAGGTCACAGTGGGCTCTCTCAAGGCTTATCACTTTAAAGGTAACTTTTCAAATGGATAAAAGTTTCAGTTTTGCAGTGGAATTTGGATGTGTAAAGGAGCTTTCGTCTACTTGACTACATTTCCCCAGGATGGAAAACTCTAGGATATCCACAGATGAGGCACTTATCGGCATTTGTACTCTTACCTGGGCTGGACTTATTCTTTCTTCTTTTGTCTTTCATTTATTTTTATTTTCAAAAATTATCTATTTATTATTCTTTGCCAGTTTAATCCATGTACATAATAAGTATTTGGTTTTCCTCTGGTGTCTTCCTTGTCCTGTTTGCCCTTGTTCTTCTCCTGAACCTTTAAACCCGTGTCTTCCTAGTTTCACATCCTTTTGGTGTGTGAGCCACTTGGTTTAGACAGAGTAGCCCGCTTAGACCATTTACTAGAATAGGAACAACTTAGCAATGGTTGCACCACTGAAGAAAGCAACAAGTTGTCTTCCAACAGCCATTAGCTGTCAGTAGTCCCTCAGGTGGGTGGAGCCTCATGAGGTTCTCTCCCACACAGGAAGAAAGAGTGATAGGCCCAGCCTGGTGCAGGTCAGCTGTGCAGACAACCCCAGCTGCAGTGAGTTTGTGGGGGCACTTGTTGGGTGCTTTCTAGCTGTATTCCTCACAGTCTGACTCTTAAATATACTCTTCTTCCCTCCCACAGTGTTGGCTGAGCCTTGTGTGTGTGTATGTGTGTGTGTGTGTGTGTGTGTGTGTGTGTGTGGTGTGGTACAGATGTCCTATTTAGACCCCAGCACTCCACACAGTTACTTACTCTCTCCACTGTGCTCAGTTGTGAGTCTCTGTATCAACTGCCACCCACTGGAAAAAAAAGCAGAATCTCTGATGCTGTCTGAGAGCTACACTAATCCACAGGTATACGGAGAAGTGTTCAGAGGTAGGTTGACACTACATCCATTTACCAAAGAATAGTGGTAAATCACCCGGAGACCTGTGATCTCCTCAGCCGTGCATTCTTAGCCAGGTTTTCAGTACCGGTTGTGAGTTCCCTCTTGTGGGGTGGGCCTCTGAATAGAGGTGTCCTATATGGGAGACAATGCTCCTGGAACCAGAGGTTATTAAACCAAAATCTGTGACAGATGTGGGATGACTATCTCCCTCTGAGCTGCCAGTCAGGGACGTCCCAGAAATGACAATACACGCTATTGATATTGCTCTTGGCTGTCCACCAGAACTTGATAAGACCCTATCTCTAAAGACAGGGCATAGAGTAAGCAAGCTAGAAGTGCCCTAGATGCTACATTCCTGCTGGCTAGCTTTCACTATTCCTGAAGCTGCTCTGCGGGATGCAGGGAGAGAGACGTTACCAACAGTCTTACTCAGCTGTGAAGCTGGAAAGCTACAATACTCTCTTTTTCTTTCTTTAATGCGGGGCATCACCATGAAGGTTAGATTCCCTAGACCCCACTCTCATCCTGTCTCAGCCTCCCTGGTGTTAGGATTACAGTCATGTACTACCATGTCTGACCAATTTGAACATATAGGTGCTCCCCACCCCCCCAAATCAGATCTTAAGTTGAGCTGCAAGTGGCTTCTTATTGCCATAGGGCTGCACCTCCCCTCCACAGTGCCTGCTTTCTGTATGCTCTC
Organism: Microtus ochrogaster; assembly: GCF_000317375.1. NCBI lineage: Eukaryota > Metazoa > Chordata > Mammalia > Rodentia > Cricetidae > Microtus > Microtus ochrogaster. The sequence continues at coordinate 5,114,558 of NC_022025.1, forward strand.
CATCATGACTTTCGCTGCTTTAGGAGAAACACACTGAAGGTGAGGGACAAGTTCTTTCCATCCTTCAGGGTGGTCGAAGTCTGCCTGCACCAGACACTGGAGAACTCAAGAGGGGGAGACATTCTAATTTGTACATCATGCTGACCCAAATCATCCTCTTACCTAGCGTTTTCACTGGGGAGGTAGGGCTAGGACAAAGGTAAGACACATATTTTAGATGAAAATTGGAGGGGATGCTGATAACTCAGTAATTAAGAGAAATTACATTATAATGCTATATTTTTTAAATTTTACACATATATATGGTATGGGTGTTCTGTCTACACGTATGCCTCCATGCCCAAATAGGGCATCAGATCCCATTACAGATGGTTGTGGGCTACCATGTGGCTGCTGCTAATTGAACTCAGGACCTCTGGAAGAGCAGTCAGTGCTCTTAACCACTGAACAATCTCTCTGGTCCTTATTGCTTTATTTTTAAAATCAGAAATAATGCTGACATTTGTGATGAGCACAAGAATTAAACTGGAATGGGCTCATTAACAGTGCTGTGCTTCGGTATATTCAATCAAGTCAGGAAAGGCGGGCCTGTCTCAATCATGGTAAATTCAGGTGACCCTGAGTCCAGTTTGGATTGCGTTATAGAAAGTGGAACCTGGGGGTCCTACATAGATGTTGACCCTACTTGCTGCCGTGATTGTGAAAAAGTCCCTTGCATCTGAACCAGTAGTTACATGGGCTCTGCCTTGTCCCTGGCACTGTGGCCGGTTACTGTGTCCACTTCTAACCCTCTCAAATATTAACACTTGGATGCAGCTCCCACAGCCTCTGTCCTACCAAGCAAGCTAACCACTCTCCCTTATTTTGCCTTTGTAGTATGAGACAATAATTTCAGTCACCAAAAAAAATCTTCCAATGTTTTCCTTTTCTATAGAAAATAAAATTTATATTCTTTTCTACATTCTACAAAGTCCTATATGGTTTAGCTCCCAGCCAACCTCTTAGATCAAATAACTCTTGCATTTATGTATTAAACTGTAGCTGTCCATGCCTTTCTACCCTAACACATTTCTGCACGAGAGTGCTGGTGTTGGCGGTTTCTTCTGGCTGGCTTGTAGAATTTGGGGGCTTGGCTGCTTCTCATTCTACAGTATGTTGAGGGAGCTCCTTCAGCTTTTTCAGCCAATAGCCGCTGAGATACCAGCCCATTGGGGCGTGGTCTCTCTCTCTTTATTTTATTTTATTTTTTTTTAAATTTTTTTTTATTGAGAAAAGGAAAAAAAAAACAAGTTTCCACCTCCTCCCAGCCTCCCATTTCCCTCCCCCTCCTCCCACCCTTCCCCCCCCTCCCAACCCCCCTTCTCCCCCTCCCCCCACTCCTCTCCCCCTCCCTCTCCAGTTCAATGGGCAGTCAGGGTTCCCTGCCCTGTGGTAAGTCCTAGGTCCTCCCCCCTTCGGTCTATATTTAGGAAGGTGAACATCCAAACTGGCTAGGCTCCCGCAAAGCCAGCACATTAAGTAGGATCAAAACCCCGTGCCATTGTCCTTAGCTTCTCATCAGTAAAAAAAAAAAAAGCGGCCACTTTTCTCTGCACTCTCTCTCTCTGGCTTCAGGCTCCACTTCCAGCAATTAGGTGCCCTTCCTGATTGCGCAGGGGGCTGTTGTCTGGGACGGTGATCTGTAAGTTTTTCCCCCTTAAATAAATAACCATTCTATTAATCATAGTTCCAAACTGGTGTGGGATTGTTTGTGACTTACGCCTTCAACAGTAGACATTGTGCAATGGGCACCAACAAAATTGGCTGACAGTTCTTTAAAAATAATTGATGATTTGCTATATTTACTTAAATTTCAAGATTATCAACCTGGGCATATTTGGATTTTATTGTATTTGAACTTTATCGGAATTCCAGGGTCACATCTGCTTTCCCCACCTTGTCTTTTCACAGTTATTCTGTTCATATTCACTGTTGACTTCTGCAGTGTGGTGAAATTTCTGGTATCTCCAGCGATTCTATCTAGTTAGTACTCTACCATATTGCTATCATACAAGGGGCAAACTCAAGTTTTGGTGCATGAGAAACAAGTGCTAACTTCTCTAGTAAGATCAAAATTTTGGTAACATTTTCTGCTTTACTTTAAGGCAACTTTTTTGAGGATGAGAAGTTGAAACTCTACATGGTTATCATCCCACTGGTTCCTAATAGGCTAAACCAGGTTCACTAATGACAATACAGTAACAACATTAAAAAGTCAGCTGCCCAACCAGGCGGTGGTGGTGCACACCTTTAATCCCAGCACTTGGGAGACAGAGGTGGGCAGAACTCTGTGAGTTCGAGGCCAGCCTGGCCTACAAGAGTTAGTTCCAGGACAGACTCCAAAGATACAAGGAAACCCTGTCTTAAAAAGCCAAAGAGAAAAAAAAATCAGTTGTCCATGCTGATCTATGGGGTGAGTGTATATATAAGGACAACAGCTAGGGATAGGGGCTTTAAAAATATTTGTAATACTTCTCTGTTTTATTCTGAAATTCTGAGTGTTCAAACTCTTTTTTTCATATATTTTGCCTTTAATTTTGCTTACCAAATTGTGATACTACTTCTCTTAAAGATTTTTAAAATTTTGAAATAAATAAATAAATGCTTAAATATCTTAGCATTAAAAAACCTGACAATTACTCTAACATTGAACTTAAGCTCCCTTTTGTACTGATTATTATTGTATTCAGTCCATAAGTTTCATGCATATAGTTGAGAATAATTTGAACTAGAGACAGTAGCCTTTTTCAGGCTCTTGGTTTTTTACTTCCTTTAAAAAATCATTTTAATTGGTAGAAATTACATATATATATATCTTAAAGCAAATGATATATGTACTTTAAAACTTGAGTTAATTTTCACATAGCATATTAAGATTAATAATGCGTATGTATATGTCCATAACATGTGTTGAAATATGAAAGCATTATAGAATGATAAATTAATAAGCACATGTTGCCGCTTACTTGCTTGTGTGGAGAACAAATAAAATATACCTTTTTATACCCTCAAGAATGTAATTTATTTCTATTAATAATACATACCATGATGTGCCATAAAACACCTTTAAGGTGTTTGCTTGCTTGCTTATTTGATTTTTCCATGCCTGAGGTTTGGGATTTGCTGTGTCTTCCTTCTGAGATGTCGTTTCCTAGATTTGGGGCAATGTTGTAATTACTGGCAAACAGAAGATTCGGGAATGCTCTTTTACTACTTCCTTTTGTAAAATCATGGTACAACAAGGAAACAGGCCCGTGAAAAACTAATTTATGATGACTTAGAAAATAGAATAAAAACCAATGGTGAGAAGAGAGAGTAAATCATTTATTTATTTATTTATTATGTATACAATATTTTGTCTGTGTATATGCCTGTAGGCCAGAAGAGGGCACCAGACCCCATTACAGATGGCTGTGAGCCACCATGTGGTTGCTGGGAATTGAACTCAGGACCTTTGGAAGAGCAGGCAATGCTCTTAACCTCTGAGCCATCTCTCCAGCCCCGAGGGAGTAAATCTTATGACTCACTGAAGACACTAGAGTTAGAATTACTAAAGCAAAATTAATTTATCAATGGCTCAACAACTTGTGAAATTATGATGGGATGATGGCATCTGCCCCACAAGAGATGGTAATTATATGGAAGTCCATAAATTTGAACTCTATAAATAACGATTTAATTAGGTTATGCATACGCGTGTAATAAAGGTTTTAGCAGTTCAACGGTACATAGACACTCATAATTATACATGGTATATTTGTATACATAACTAAAGGCTTAGAAAATGCACAATAGACTGTATTTTAATCAATCGCAGGGAAGTTCTAAACCATGAATAAAAGTTTTAGATCTTTGTCCTGATCTTGACTTAATGTTACAGTGATACTTTAGTTTATACATGCATCTATTATCGACATCCTCTTGTGTCTAATTTCAAGTGTTCTCATTAGGGTTTTAGTGATTAAGTATCATTCTCTTGTCAATTGCCTTTTAAATTTAATTAAGACACTTTTATGTGTATGTATTATGTTTTATTCCTCACTAGATTATAAACTACTTGAATGGCCCTCCAGTTATATCTATCTTTCCCTCTGTGCCTGGCACAGTGCTCTGAGCAACTAAGCACTAATTAAGTGTCTTAAAGCATAGAGAATTAATTTTCTCATATCATATTGAAGTTAAACATGGCATTTGTAATTATTTGATTCTTTCTTGAGATGAAATAAAAGGAATCTACCCTAACTCCTACCCATCAAAGCATTGCTAAGTTAAAAGAACAAAGGAAAGCTCAGTCCGGTGCTCCAATGTGGGTCTCTGTCTCTATCTCCATCCAATGCCAGATGAAGATTCTATGGTGATATTCAAGATATTCATCAGTGTGGCTATAGGATAGGGCCATATCAGGCTCCCTTTCCTCAGCTGCCCAAGGAAAAAGCTGGGGACATCTCCTTGGACACCTGGTAACCTCTCTAGAGTCAAGTCTCTTGCCAACCTTAAAATGGCTCACTTAATTAAGATATATACTTCACTGCTCCCATATCCATCCTTCCTCCATCCCAACCATCCCATTCCCCCAAGCTTTCCCCATCCTCCCCTTCTCCCTACTCTCTCCCCATCTCCCCTTACCCCCACCCCACCCCCACCCCCAAGCTCCCAATTTTTGCCTGGCAATCTTGTCTACTTCCAATATACGGGAGGATAACTATATGTTTTTCTTTGGGTTCACTTTCTTTTTTAGCTTCTCTAGGACCACAAATTATAGGCTCAATGAGCTCCCAAGGTCCAAATGAGGAGCAGAAGGAGGGAGAACATGAGCAAGGAAGTCAGGATTGCGAGGGGTGTGCCTACCCACTGAGACAGTGGGACTGATCTAATGGGAGCTCACCAAGGCCAGCTGGACTGGGACTGATGGAGCATGTGATCAAACCGGACTCTCTGAATGTGGCTGACAATGAGGGCTGACTGAGAAGCCAAGGACAATGGCACTGGGTTTTTATTCTACTGCATGTACTGGCTTTGTGGGAACCTTTCCCTAGACCTGGATGGAGGTGGGAGGACCTTGGACTTCTCACAGGGCAGGGAACCCTGACTGCTCTTTGGACTGAAGAGGAAGGAGGAGGGGGAGTGGGGGGAGGGGGAGGGAAAAGGGAGGAGGTGGAAATATTTTTTGTTTTTCTTTTTATTTTTTTTATTAATTATTTATTAAAGATTTCTGCCTCCTCCCCGCCACCGCCTCCCATTTCCCTCCCCCTCCCCGGTCAAGTCCCCCTCCCTCGTTAGCCCAAAGAGCAATCAGGGTTCCCTGCCCTGTGGGAAGTCCAAGGACCACCCTCCTCCATCCAGGTCTAGTAAGGTGAGCATCCAAACTGCCTAGCCTCCCACAAAGCCAGTACATGCAGTAGGATCAAAAACCCATTGCCATTGTTCTTGAGTTCTCAGTAGCCAGACCTGGAAACAACCTAGATGCCCTTCAATGGAAGAATGGATGAAGAAAGTATGGAATATATACATATTAGAGTACTACTCAGCAGTAAAAAACATTGACTTCTTGAATTTTGCATACAATTGGACGGAAATAGAAAACACTATCCTGAGTGAGGTAAGCCAGACCCAAAAAGAGGAACATGGGATGTTCTCACTCATATTTGGTTTCTAGCCATAAATAAAGGACATTGAGCCTATGTCCTTTTTTTTTTTATGATCCTAGAGAAGCTAAATAAGAAGGTGAACCCAAAGACAAACATATAGGCATCCTCCTGAATATTAACCTTCATCAGGCGATGAAAGGAGACTGAGACAGAGATACACATTGGAGCACTGGACTGAAATCTCAAGGTCCAAATCAGGAGCAGAAGGAGAGAGAGCACGAGCAAGGAACTCAGGACCGCGAGGGGTGCACCCACACACTGAGACAATGGGGATGTTCTATCGGGAACTCACCAAGGCCAGCTGGCCTGGGTCTGAAAAAGCATGGGATGAAACCGGACTCGCTGAACATAGCGGACAAGGAGGTAGAAATTTTTGAGAAAAAAAAAAAAGAACAAAGGAAAGAAGAAAGTCAAATTAAGGAAAAGATAGAAGCAGTCAAAAACTTACTCTGTAGTCGCTCGATGTCACATAAAATATTGGGAGGAAGGCCAACCAGATGATGCAGGTGGTGTACATGGTGAAGCCTATGAACTTGGCTTCATTGAAGTTTTCAGGACACTTCCTTGTTTTGAAAGCATAGACAGTGCATAGGATCACCAGGACCACATCGTAGGTCAGAGAGATCAACATGCTGGAATCTTTGACATTGCATTTTAGGATGACTGTCTCCCGCTTCTCTGGAAGGGTGTATCTTCTGGTGCCTGGAGTCTCCAAGATAAGCCACACAGACACCATCACAATCTGCACCAGGATCAAACCCAGGCAGATAAAAACCTGAGAACTGGGACTGATAAATTTTGGCCTCTGGGCGCCGTTCTTGACACCATCGAAGATGCGAGCAATGCAGTTTGTTTTGGTCAGCAGAGCCGAATAACAGATGGCGAAGGAGGTCCCAAGCCCAAGCCGGCGCAGTGCGCAGATAACAGGTGATGGTTTAGCAATGAAGAAGAATGTCATACCATAGGACAGGCTCACTCCAAACAACAGGATGTAGCAGAGTTCTCGGCCTGATGCTTTGACCAAGGGTGTGTTGTTGTGCTTGATAAACACAGTTATAACTATGCAAGTGCACATGAAACCCAGGCAGGCAATGGTGACTGGGCCTATTGCCCAGGCGTCCTCCCACTTGATGTAATCCTCTGGAAGATTGTAGCATCCAGAGAGGTCAGCCGTTGGCCACTGGCCAGGCCCACAATCCATACAGGTGAACTCATCGATTAGGTATTCATAGGGTTCGCAAGGAATGCAGATCCAGCAGCAGACGTCCCCTGGCTGCATATTCTTCATTTCATTGGGGGCACAGGGGTCGCTGCACTGGGAAGTGGGGATTGAGTTTCGGGACCAGTGGATAGAGTCTACATCTAGAAATAAAGTTTCTGCCCAGTGGCCAACCTTCAAGTAGGAATACTTTCCATTCACGTTCTGGAAGTTGAACACGTTGTATCTTCCCATCCCGTCTCCGAAAGTGTCAAACTTCACAATGCTGTCTGCTCCTTTATTCGGGTTGAACGGAGCTTTGATACATAGAATGAAGACAAGAAAAGAACACTTGTTTAGGTGTCTCCTATGTCATTAGTCAATTCCTTTTGCCATACACTCAGCAGAACTGAAGGAGCAGAGACTAACGTTACCCAGGCTGACACACTTTATTACTTACCATAGAAAGCCACACATCAAAAGCTTCCAGAGTGCTTATGCATTCATAAGGTTACTCACTTAGGATTGCCGTGTGTCTAACGGGTGCCAAGTGCCAGTGATAATAATGAAAATCACACAGCGCCACTTCACAGGAGCATGTGACATTGTATTCTGTGATGGGGAAGTGCTATTTGCTTGAAATCTTTGTAATGGGAATCGGGCAGAACTTCATGTCTCGTTTCATACTTCTATATACAACCACTAAATTTTTTTACCATCTTATTTATATTCATGACAACATAAAATTAATAGCAAAAATTCTCTCCTTGAAATGAGATCGCAATATAAATATATAACACATGCATTTAAACCTTTCTGATGATTAGTATAGGAAAAAATTGAAATGTATTTGCAGTCATTCTGAAGTTCTTGGCATATAGTCTTGCTGTGTAGCCCAGGCTAGCTTTAAATTCACAGCAGTTCTCTTACCTCAGCATCTTGAATGCTGGGGTTACAAAGCTGTGCTGTCCACTTTGTTAGCTATCTTATGCACACAGCAGTATGCAGGACATTTGCAAGTGAGCTTTACTGCCAGTGTAGAGGGTGGGACGATCTCAAACAATGAGATGTTCTCGATCCTGTCCCTTCGCTACACCTTTGGGAAGTCCTGGAGAGCAGCTGGTCTGAACACCCGAGCTTCTTCCTTCTCAACTGTCGCTGACCATGTGTCTAAACTCCAAAAATAAGTTTCTATACAATTTATTATTATTACATCCTGTTTTGCATTTATTAAACGTCTCAGAAATATTATACTGAAGAGCTCCATGGAGACTATGAACTGAGAGGGGAAGCTTTTTCTCCTAAAGAGTTTTTAATTTTAATTAAATATAGTTACATTATTTCCTCTTTCCCTTTCTTCTCTCTAACCCCTCCTATGTCTTCTCCCTCCAGCCTTTCCCATGTTCCTCTTTTACTTACTATGAAATCATGGCTCCCACTTCTCTGGCTATTGTTATATACTCTGTCTGTCTGTCTGTCTGTCTGTCTCTCTCTGTCTCTTTCTCTGTCTCTCTCTCTGTCTCTCTCTCTCTCTCACACACACACACACACACACACGCACACATACACACACAAATATATATAACTACAACCTCCATTGCTTGTATGTAAAGAATTCAGGGCTGACCACTTGGCATTGAATACCTGATTCGGGGACTCATCCCTGAAAAGAGTAATTCTATCTCTCTCAGCAGTCAATCACTAGTTCCCTGGAGCTCTTTGTCTGCGGACGAGGCCCAGTAAAATCTCCTCGTTTCATATTAGCTTGTCTCATTGCTGCTGTTATTGTTAGGTCTTGTTTTGGTAACCACATTGGTGTGGTATCATGGATATAGTTTCCATGTCATCTGTAGGAGACATGCATGACCTCTGATATTCTGGCTCTTATAGGCTTTCTGCTCACTCTTCTGTAATAGTCCCTGAGCCGTAGGTGTGCAGACTGTGCTGAAGGGGGAGTTTTTACTCAGCTTACAGCTTCTCATCTAGCCTGCTTACCTCTCCTACATATGTGTGCTGTCTTGTAGTAATTACTTTGCAATTGTCTTCAAGATGCAGCTGAAGATTGAATTTTCATTCGGGACCAGGCTCAGTAAGTGACTATGTGCTCTTTATTTTTATTCCACACTGGCTGGTCTGTTGTGTATTTTCCATTTCATACTATTAGTCGCTACTTTTTCCTTAGAAGAAGATTGTGTCTGTCTGGGTGATTCATAGATATACACTATTATGGTCGAATTAGTACTCATACTTATGGAGAGAAACCAAGAGAGTAGAATAAGATACCCATAAATAGGCCTACTACATCCTAATAAATGCTAATGGTGGTATCTGAGACAAGTGAAGGTCTTACATACACATTGTTAAGTAAATGTTTAATCAGCTGGAAAAAAATGAAATTTTCTGTACCTCATTACTTATGCCTAGATAAATTTTGAAAAGATCAAAGTTTTATGTGGAAAAAACAAAGGCATAGAAGTTCTAGAAATAAAAAGAGCATATTAATATCAGAGTGGAAAAAGTCCTTTTCAAAGGCTATTGAAAATGAAGAACAAACAAACACACAGAAACCAAAACCACAATAATGCAAAAAACTGGCATCTTGGTGGAATTCATAATCTCAGTGTTGGGGAGCGGGAGACAGGATGATTCCTGGGGTTCACTGACTAACCAGCCCAGATTAGTGGGTGATTGCCAGGTCCCAGTGAGAATATCTGCCTTAAATATCAAGATGAATGGTTCTTGATGAACCCTGGTTGATCTTCGCTTCCACACACATGCATGTGAACCCTCATATACACATGCACCCCACACATATGTGCACACGTGCAAACTTCCCAAACCAATAAATATGAACATTGAAGCATAAGTGAGAAACAATAATGCAAACTTCAAATAGTATTGAGATAATGTACAGATTTCCAATATAAAAAGGAACTTAATAACCCTTAGAAAATGTCCAAAGGACTTGAGTAGCTATTTTATTATACAGAAAAATCTAATTTTCTTAAACATAAAAATAGGTTCAACATTAGTCAAACTGCAGAAAAATACAAACTTTCAAAGGTCAAATAATAGTTCTTCGAAGACTTTTCAAGCCAAATGCCAAGACTCTGATACTGCTATGCCAGACAACATAGATGAATTCAAGTTGGGATTCAAATTGCTTTTAACTGACATAAGGACATCTTGCTTTATATGGGTGAGCCCAGTAATACCTGACCCAGCTCAGAATTCTGCAGAAGGATCAGGGGTGCTCACTTCTGGGTTTTGGGTGACAGATACAGAAGATTGAGCTCACTGCTACTGGCTCTAAAGGAGGCACTTGGGTGATAGATACAGAAGATGGAGCTCACCACTACTGGCACTAAAGGAGCTGCCAACCTGGGTGGACAATAAAAACTGGAAAGAAAATAAAACAGGTCCTGTGGGGCCTTCAAGAGGTAATACAGCCTGACCAACACATTGCTTTTACGTCAGTGAAATCCATTTAGACATCTAGCCTCCAGAAACATTAGAAACAAAATCAGGTAGCTTTAAATTGATACAATATGGAGTCTTGATCAGGTCTTGATTCATTTTCTCTACCAGTTAAAGAATTAAAACACAGAAAAAAATCTTCAGCACAATAGGCAACAGCGGAGAAACCTCAGACAGTGTGGAGGACAGCAAACGGAACCAACAGAATACCTCCAAAGGAGGGCAACTGGTCCGAATGTTCTCAAAAGTACAGTTGCACCCGCGTTTTGTGGCTTAGCAGTTTCCATTGGAGGACTTTATTCTACAGATCAGTTAGGCCGGTGTTTACTGAAGGATCTTTACAACAGAAAGACTTGAAAATGACCCAGTCATTCATAGTTGGGTTCATTAATAATAAATGAAAGCTTACACAGCTGTGCGAAGAATGAGGACATATTAGAAAAAGAAACCCAAAGTTACAAGGCTTTGTATGAAGAACAAAATGTGTGATCAGCTATATGTTAATGGGGATGGGGGTATAACGGGCCCTGCCCCTTTTCCTTTTCTATGCAGAGGAGCTCAAGAATGATAGCTACAGAGAGTGGCCGCACTGGCTAGGAGCTGGAAAGTAAACCGACTGGTGGCAAAGGGGGCTACTATAGTTTTATTTTAGGTTAAACTTTGAATAATGTAGATGCATTATTACTACTCATATATGCTATGCAATCACAAATACGTCATCTCTGAGACAGATGAGAAAGTCTTCCGAAGGGATGTTCAGAGAACAAGAATCAACTCTGCTAGTGAGAGACCCTGCCTCAAAACCACACGGTGGATAGCTCCTAAGGGATGACAGCTGAGGTTATTCTCTGGACTTTACACATGTGCACCCCCATAAACGTGGGCCTGAATACATACAAACACACAAAGAATCAGCTTTGTGAAATGATATAGCAAAAACAGAATTTCAGGTAAGTATGAATATAAAAAAAACCTCTCAGGGTCTGTTCAAAATGTCAGGAGGAAGAAGGGGATAGCGTAAAAAGTGGGTCACTTTGCTTTCCAGCAAAGAGGACAACTGGAGAAGTGCACATGTGTAGGTGGTGGACCGCGCGTGGGGAAAGCGAGGGAAGAGACTTTTGTTCTTCTCTTAAGTGTGCTATATTCACACACATATGTACATATTTAATTTTGAAAAGAAGTTATACAATTAAAATGGAATAGTGTGTATGTAAATGTATGTTTGTGTGTACACAGTTGTGCATGTATGGAGGTCAGAAGTAGAGCGCAGTGATCTTCCTTAATTCCTTTCCATCATATATCTTGAGATAGGATCTCTCACTGACCCTGGAGCTAGGTCGTCCTGGAGATGCTTCTGTTTCTGCCTCCCCAACACTGGGATTATAGCTTTGGGATTACAGGTGTGTTGAATTCTGGGGGGTTGAATTCAGGTTATTTTGCTTTCACTGTTAATACTTTACTGATCAAACCATCTCCCTAGTAGAAATTGTTCCTTAATGAAAACTCACCTTTTACTAAATTTGTTAAACTATAAAACATATAACAAAATACAGTATACTGTCTGAATCCTGAAACTCAAAAAATCACATTACAGTTTCTCAAATAAATACTTTAAAAATCCTACCACAATTCATTGTCAGAATTGTGCTGGCTCTTTAGTTTGAAATACAGAGTGCTGCGTTTGTACCAGCATGAAGAGGAACAAAGGAGATTCAAGAAGAGAAAGGTGAACTACATCTGAGATAATACTCCACACATGAGGGTAGTCCTGTCTGGGAACAATGGTTTCCAAGACAACAATGGCCTTGATAGTGAGACAAAGCAAACTTTACTGTCCTGATGTGACTTGGAGTGGCAGGACAGCCGAAGCCCCTGTGAATTCTTTCTGTCACCTTCCGGATACAGTTAGCGTAGCCTCCAGGTCAAATGACTCTCTAGGGAGATAGTTAAGACCCAGTGAACCAGAACCACGATTCTCAAGCAATCAATTGCCTAGCTCTTTAGTGTGGGAAACCTGGGGGACTTGCTGTTTCTCAAGTGGGATCTCACCGCGGGAGCGAGCACATTCGATATGGAAAATAAATCACTTCACCCTTCATTGTATTGCAACAGCCTGAAAGAATCCAGACTAAAAGCAGGGAAAGAATAACAAAACAGGAAGGTGGAATCCTTTTTTTCTTTTTAAAACAAAACAAAACAAAACAAAAAAACCTACTACCTTTTCCTAACCCAATTTCTAGCCCCGTCTTCCTCTAAAACTGCAAAGTCAGTTCTTCATTTTCAGACACTGAATGGCCTCAGGTCAAGACAGTGGTTTTTGGAGTAGCTCATTAGCCAACTAGCACTGACCCCCGTTCCAAGTGGACTTATTTGTAAGTTTTAGTACCAAGGCAACCAGCCCCCTTAGGACCCATTTGATAGAGATAAGTCAAGACTATTTCTTAGAAACACCACAGGGCAATGTAAGAGAAAATTAAATTGGTTCATTTTTTCTCTCTCTCTCAGTACTCCAATTAAGGTAAAACAATAATACAGCTCCTAGGAGGCCTTCAGGAAAGTGACATCACCTCTACTGCCCAGGTTCACATTGCTAAATACTAATTAAGATCGCAAAGCTGCTGACAGCAACATGTCTCTCATTGTAAACCTGGAGCCTCACTATGTGGCTGTGAACCTATCTGATGAATTGCAGTAAAGTCAAGGTTAGGAAGAAAACATCATCTCCCTCCACAGACTGTGTCAGAGGTTAAAGGTGACTCAGCCAAGCTCCTTGGGCTAGAGCAGACCAACTCTTTTATAAATATCATGCATCAAGTAGACTGGAAACAATGAATGAAGCTCTGGCTGTCAGGAATTCACCTTCGGATGCTTCAGGCAATTCTTGTGGTTATCAACTGAGAAGAGCAGCTGGGGTCCAGTGCCACATAGTCCCTGGACTCAGTCTACCCTATGGGGAATGTTCAACTAGACCCTAACATGGACAGTGAAAGTGTCTGAGAGAAGACACTGAGGAGCTGGGGCTTCTGAGCGGGACTCCCGAGGAGTCAGCCTGTCAAGGCTTAGAGAACGGGTTTCAGAGCCTGCCTCTCAGGATTCCACAGCACTGCCAAGATGCTTGAGCTCGATGCAGGAGGAAGTAATCTAGTTCTAGACTAAGGCTGGGAATGAAGAGACAAGGTGTAGGAAAAGCAGGAACAGGTGCAAAGAGATAGGACCTCAGCCCCAGCGGGTTTTGCTCATTTTAGCTATCAGAGTGCTCACTGGCTGGTTAGATCCCTCCTTCAGGTGAGCTGAATCTACCAGCACCCTTTTCCTGCCCTTTTCACCAGACTCTGGCCCTTTTCATTTTGTAGATAGTGACTCCTCTGTGTGTGATTTAATGGGTGCTTAGCTCTAAAACCCTTTCACCGAAATGTAATAATGTTATTATAAAGTATAAAGAAGTTCACTACAAGTGAACACACAAATAATCCATCACGACTATTAAGATATTTGTTTCCTCTTCCTTTGTTCCTGTTGGTCACTCTACTCTTTTTTTCCTCAAAGGCAGCCCCCCTCCTAATCTCTGATGTGAGCACACCAGTATGCTAGAGTTGCTGTAGCCAAACCGGCACAAAGGGTGGCTTGAAACGACCGGTTTATGGTTTCCCAGTTGCCTGAAGTCAAGGGTTAGCAGGCTGGCTTCCTCCTGAGGACTGTGCAGGGGAGTCTGTTTCAGTCCTTCCTTGTACATGGTGTAGCTTCCCTGAAATCGCGCGTCTCTGCCTGCAGATCCATCGCTCAGTTTTGAACAAATGCAGTGTACTCTTCCTGTATCTGTGATCAAGCCTTCCTTTCTATTGGCATCCACACTAATGAACTCATTTTTACTTCGTTATAACCTTAAGACTCTGTTCCCAAATAAGGTTATATTCTGAGGAAGTAGGGCTATGAATTTAACATAGCTTTTGGGAGGGGAAATGTAATTCATCTTCAACTACGTGCTATTTTTGCCTGATATTGAAGCTCATTTAAATGATGATATCGTCAAGTATTAGTTGATACTGTCTATCTTTTGGTTAAAATTTTGTGAGTTTTTTTTTCACACATTGATGAGAAGATATAGTTAGTTCCTGCTATTTTATTCGTCTGAGACTGGGTCTGATTACACAGCCCAAATTGGCCTTCAACTCACAATTCTGCTGGCTTAGCTGTCTGGGTGCCAGGCTTTTGGATATTCACCACGGTTCATGCCTGGCTGCTTGTTCACTTTAGACATTATCAAGTATTTTACCATATGATGAGCTATGAATACAATCAAAGTACATTGTTTGCTTGTCTGACATCCTTAGCTTTGAGTAGATGAGCAGCTGATCTGCGCGACAAGAAAGGAGTGGAAAACTAAGGAATAAAAGGGAGAATTCCAAACAGGATGCACTGATGAGGAAGTTATTACTGATGACAACTAGGTCACCATCTCAGTGGGTCCTTTAGGACACAGTGGAGAATGGGGAACTGGGCCACGATCCCACAGCTCATGCGTCAGCTTGGATGATGGTACAACTTCATTTGTTCTCAATTGATGGTTGCTACAGAAGTGGTAGTTCCCGGGCATTTTTAGCATGATATATTTATAAACAGAGGATGCTATTGTGAACCTACAAAGTTCCTATAGAAAATATCTGCAGGAAGACAACCAGAGAAGCTTTTATTAACAAACTCCTAAGGGTTACTGAGATGGCTCAGCGGCTGATAGCACTAAGTGTTCTTCCAGAGGACCTGGTTTGATTCTCAGCATCCGTGTGGCAGAGAACAACACCTTTACTTACAGTGCCAGGGCAAACTCTTGAGAATATTTTGTTAGGAAGTTCCTTTTATAATCTCACCTATGTTAGATTTTCTTTCTTTTAAATTTAATTTGCAGTAATCTGTCTTCTATCTCCATTTATCTACATATCACATATATATCATCTACCTACCTCCCTACCTATCTATATGTCCATGTTATTTTGGACATGAGTAATTTTCAAATGAAGTTTTGGTAAATACCTTTTGCCACTCTGTGGCCCACCTTTGTACCTAACAGTTATCTAATGAGCATAAATTCTTAGTTTTAATTACAACTAAATTCAAAATATTATGTCTCAATGTCTAATTTTCAAATCCGGATGGCTAGTGATTTCATCCTTCTATCTAATGTCTCTTATGATTACGATGATCTAGTTCTAAAATGTGAGACCTTCAGGTGTGAACTCATTTCAGGAGAATGGATGTCATTAGGCTGCCAAACTGTCTTTTGTGCTGACAATGTGCTCTGAATTGCGCTTTAAAGAAACCTATCTTAGTGCATTGTCAGATTGTCACTGTGTGCTCATGTCTTCACGGCATCCTGAACGTCTATAGAACAAAGAAAACAATTCATTCATCTGGCAATGCGGAGCACTTAATAGCTTTTCATTAATTGTTTCCCAAACTGATCATTAACTCATTAAAATAACTTCAGGGTCTTTAAAATCATACTAATTTTGAATAATAACACAGGCCAATTAATTATTAGGCTGAGAAGAATTCCTGACACCTTTTTATATTTCAAGTCTTTTTATTTAGCTGTTTGTATATTTATTTATTTCTCTCTCTGTGTGTATGTGTGTGTGTGGGTTTGCACACACATACATGTGTGGAGATCAGATAACAACTTGTGGAGTAGGCTCTGTCCTTTCAAATGTGGGTGCTGGGGATTCAGGATTGGTGGTAAGCAGCTATATGAAATGAGCCCCTTGACCCTTTCATTTTGACATACTATTCTGCAGTCCATGTAAGGGTACAGGAGTGTTCTTGCTACTGCCATCTAGTCAGAGCTCTGGATGCTGCTGAGTGTCTCACAAAATCCAATACACACCCTCATTAAAAACAAATATCAGAACCACAATACCAGAGATCTTTACTCAGGGCAAGATATGTCTGGATTTCTAGATAGATTTTGGAAATTTTAGTTCCTAAATTGTAGACAGAAAATGGCCTTGCCAAGGATATCATGGTCTCAGCATCTCAGCCTGACTGTTGCATTTCTGCACCACTTCTTACTGAGCCAACTCCAGCTTGCTCGTTTCCCCAGTCTCCTTTCCCCACTCACCAACAGCCTCAGCTGAGTGAGTTCATGACACCTTCTTCCTGCCACCCCCCACAGATGACTCATGGCCCCCTTTTCTCAAGCATTGGAAAGTCAACCCAGAAGAACATCTCCAGTCAGATCCAGGAGAAGACGCACACTCTCTTGCATGAGGCAGGCGTGGGAGGCATCGAGCCTTCCAGAGCTGGCACGCATCATGTCTGATGCTAAGGAAACCCTAGTGTCATCTCTGTCAGGACTTCCCTCTGTGTGACTTCTAGCTCCAGAACAATGCTAAATGTCCAGGATCATATCTGATGTTGCAACACTCGTCAATCATGCTCAGTTTTCAAAGAGAAATTCAAATTTGAAGGCAAATGTAATTGGTACTTAGGATTTTTAGCGTGGCTGGGTCATTATGAGAGCAGGTATAGGAAACAGAGAAAAGGGAAACCACTTTCTTTAAAGCAAACATATATAAATACATATCTGAGACTTTTCCAAGCAAAGGCTTAAGCTTCCATTGTTCTGTCACAGATCACTTCCTCGTGTTCCAGAAGACTGACCTAAGTACAGGGATGAATGAAACTGGCAATGGACAAAGGGTGTAAGCTGCCAGGAAAAATCCCACTCAGAGATGCCCCGGTAAGTCTGCACTGCAAAGCCTATGAAAATGGGTAGCAGGGCCCGTGTTCTGAAGAATGCAGTGACAGTACCAAGAATGTACTTAATAAAATGAGCTTTCCTTCTTTTAAAAGCACACAAAACTTCTTTATATGAAAAGCAGAGCGGCAGAAATTTTATTCGGTCTGAGAGAATGAACGTGTCAAGGATAAGTACAGCAGCGTACTGTGCAGGAACGTACGTTTTCACGGGTGAAACAAATTAATTTCTATTCTGTCGGATGCACGCGTTTGACTCTCTGTAGCACCATGGAAGGAGAATACAAGGGGAATTAATAACTTCTGCCAGAACGCTGGTTCATCATCAGGTTGCCATGCGCTTGCTTGTAAGCCACTGCCACATAGCTTAGTGTCTACACAGAGGGGCAGCATTGTTGAGCTGTGAGACTGCAAGGAGCTTTGTCAGGTCACTAAGCATATATATCCACTGCTAAGAAATTCCAAGCCTATACCACCCTGAAAGGGTTTCCATGTCCCTGGAAATAATCAAGTGAAAAAAAAAACCAAGAAATTATCATTTATAAAACTTCCTCTTTTCTGTGTGCCAGAATTTCTATTTTGAGCCTGCAATGAATATTGGAAACCAAACTCTGGCCCTGTATAAGATCTGCAGGTGCTCCTAACCGCTGAGCTAATTCTTCTGCTGCTCATAATATTTGTAAGATAGCACAACGCTAGCATCTCATTGTGCCATTTTGCATAGCTGAAATGACTTTCCTGTTGCACTAAGTGATAGCGGTCCTTTGTATTCTTAGGTAAAAAGACACATATGAAAGAAAAAGATCTGTGATCTATCAACCTAGATTGACGGTGGCACATAGTTTTCATTACTGGGTATAGGAATTAGTTTTTAGTACCTAATTTGGAAATCTGTTTTGAAAAAGATTTAAAAGTTATCATGACATGCATACATGTGTGCATATAATAATTATCCATTTTTGGATAATCTCGTTTTATTTCAATTTATTTACTTTATTTAAGGTTGCTTTACGTCTAGTGAGCTGATATGTCCCTGAGCTACGCTGTACATAATTGCATATCATCTTGAGTTTCACAGACCTATGTAATATGGTTCATGTCGCTCTTATCATTCTAACAACTTCATAATCCCTGACGGTATCTAAATGCCCCCCCAACACATGAAGCAGGAAAGTTTGTACTTTTCATTGTTCAAATTTATTCAATACTCCCCGTGCTTCAATATAAAAAAAACATCCTTCAAGACCAGCACACACATTCCTTGCACCATTCCTGGTCCTCAACTGGAAGTACCAATCCTTCTCTTTGATTTCATACATGTTGTGAAATATTACTATAACTATATAAAGCTGTGTGTATTTGTTTACGCTGCCTTTGCTTAACTATGTAAAGATGTGTTGCATTTGTTTCACCATGCCTGCCTAAGGCACCTGATTGGCCTAATAAAAAGCTGAAGGACCAATAGCTAGGCAGCAGAAGGATGGGTAGAGCTGTTGGGCACAGAGAATAAGTAGGAGGAGGAATCTAGGCTTGGGATAGAGAGACAAGGAACAAAGAGAGGGAGATGCCCAGGGCTAGCTAACCAGGCAGCTGCCAGGCAGACAGACAGACAGAGAAAGCAGGAAAGTACGACATACAGAATGAAAGAAAAGGAAAAAAAACTGAGACAAAATGTAGATGAAGAGAAAGAGGTTAAAATAAGTAATAACAGCTAATGGGACAAACCTAAACTAAGGCTGAGCGTTCATAATTAATATTATGTCTCCCTGTCCTTATTAGGGAGCTGGTTGGTGGCCCAAGTAAAGCTTGTCACACTTATATGCTACGTCTTTTCCTTGACACTGATTATCTTTCCCACTTGCACTTTTTCCTGCAAGAATTTTATAATTACCGTTCCATAATCAACTATATCATAAGCTTTTTAAGAGCGCAAGCTATCCTCCCTTATGTTTCGGATGGAACTGTGAGCCATGAGGCTGTGGAGAAGGCTCAGTGGGTAAAGCACATGTCGAGCCGGCATGAGGACTACAGTTGACTCTGCTTCCTTATTTACAGTCCGAGCACGTGGGAGGCAGAAGCCGGGGATTCCCAGAGAAATCTGGCTTGCTGGACTGGTCAGACCAGAGTGTTCTGGTTCAATGAGTGACCTTGCCTCAATATACAAACTAGAGAGTGAGGGTCAAGGAAAACAGCTGATGTCCATTCTGCCTTATGCATACACATATGTTCACATGCGTCTGCACACACGCACACACGTACCCCAACGCAGAACAAACGCATGCATGCATACCATGTACATACACATACAAATATGAAGGAATAAATATAATACAAAGGCAATGGGCTCAAGTAAATATGAGAAATGTTTGACTTGTAACATGCTACAGCTTCAAATGCCTGCACTGGTGTCCTTTCATTTAGAGAAAATGCTTCTTCCCTTCTGCACTGGAACAATTGGACACAGCCAGAGCTGGAAAGTGATGCTCTTGCCTGCTCCCCACCTGGAGAACAGTTTTCTCGGTAATATATTTGAATTTTTACCTCTTTAAATGATGTCTTAGGAAGAAAACATTCTAAAACTGAGATGTCATTTCCCCCCAAAAAATGTCAAGACAGAAAGAAAATGCTTCTAGTTAGAAAAAAAAATGTAAAGAGAAATTTTTAAATTTGATTTTCTTGTATAACTGAGAGCGAAAATTTGTCAAGGAAGCTTGATGATGGAGAACACACCTAAACATGCCGCATGTGACCATAACAGCCTCTACTGTGCATTTGGGGCCCTGAATGTAGATCTCCACTGTGATTTACCTCAATCCGATATGTATTTGCTCTGGGTTTCCAGTCCACTCAAGTCTGGCGCTGTGGCGTGCTACTGTCCCCACAGCCTGGTCTCTTCACTGAGATCTCAGCCTCACTGCTAAGTGGTCACTTCACATTGTTGGTGTGTGTTTTATGTGCACGTATTGTGAACTTTAGAGTTCTTACGTCAGCGTCTAACATGCAGAGATTGTTTGGTAACCGTTGGGTAGGCTGAGGGAGTGACTGTCACTACCACGTAGGAAACACTTGCGGAAAGATGAGTGAATGAGTAAGTGAGGGAGGGACTGTGTCTGTGGGTGCGCAGCCACTGCGCTACCACCAGCTGGAGGTCTGCGCTCCAGCTACCTGGCGTAAGTCTGTACATATGACTGCTATCTGAATCACAACAGTTCTTTAGAGTGTAGGCTTCATTTACCTCAATTACACTAAACCATTGACATTTTTTTTTTCTGACTGAACTTATTTCTTTCCAGTGAATAGAAACATTTGCTTGGCCTCTGATCACGGGGCATAATATTTGCAGCATTGCACTCTCCCACAGTTTGTGGAAATCATTTGTAATAGAACAAAGCTTTAAGCAAAGATCTTGCCTGGTTACCTCTTCCACATCTGGGTAACGCACACGCGAGTGCGCACGCATGCGCGCGCACACACACACACACACACACACACACACACACACACATTTAAAAGCTAGAGGAAGTGACTAGACTTTGTTTTCAGGGCATAATCTCAGCTATAGATACGAAGAGGAAAGAATGCATGACTTTGTGTCTCTGCACTTTAAGAGACATCCTGGCTGAAAGATAGACACATGGTATACTCAAAGGGAAAGAACTCTAAAGACGGAAAATGCTTAAATTGGAGTGGTCTGGTTGGTCTTAGATATACTGTCTTATTTTCTTTGTTGTGTGTGTGTCTGTGTGTGACTGTGTGCATGTCTGTATCTGTGTGTGTGTGTGTGTACGTGTGTACATGTGTGACTGTGTACATGTCTGTATCTCTCTCTCTCTGTGTCTGTGTGCATGTGTGTGACTGTGTGCATGTCTCTGTGTGTGTGTGTGTGTGTGTGTGTGTGCAGTAGAGATTTTTATTATTCTTGCAAGCCATGTGACTGGCATAAAATTAATGTGTCCTCAAAAATGAACAAAAAAAGTAATAATGTGAACCCTAAGAAAAACATATATAGATGCACCTGGAAAGTGGAAACAGACAAGATTACATGACAAAATTGGGAGTATGGGGGTGGAAGAAGAAGAGAGGGTGGAAGGGGAAGAGGAGAGACGAAGGGGAGGTATGAGGAGTACTTGAGGGAATGAGACAGTCATAAGGAGGAAGGACAGAGATGAGATCAAGGAAAGAGATGTCTTGATTGAGGGAGCCATTATAGGGTTAGCAAGAAACCTGGCTCTAGAGAAATTTCCGGAAATCCACAAGGATGACCCCAGCTAAGACCCTAAGAAATAGAGGAGAGGGGGCCTGATCTTGACTTATCCTGTAGTCATACTGATGGATATCTTAATATAACCATAGAACCTTCATCCAGCAACGGATGAAAACAGAGGCAGAGACCTGCACTGGAGCACTGGACTGAGCTCCCAAAGTTCAGGTGAAGAGTGGGAGGAATGAGAATATGAGCAAAGAGGTCAGGACCATGATGGGTTCATCCACTGAAATAGTCTGCCTGAGCTAATGGGAGCTGACCAACTCCAGCCGAACTAAGAAGGAACAAGCTTAGGACCAAACTAGTCCCTCTGAATGTGGTTGACATTTGCATGGCTGGGGCAGACTGGGGGCCACTGGCCCTACTGCATGTACTGGCTTTTTGAGAACCTATTCACTTTGGATGATATCTTGCTCAGCCTAGATATAGTAGGAAGGGCCTTGGACCTTCCCCAAAGCAATGTGCCTTCCCCTCTCTGAGAATTGGATAGGGTGGGGTGGGAGGGTATAATGAGGGAATAGGAAGAGGGGAAGGAGTGGGAACTTGGATTAATATGTATAATGAAAAAAAGATAGTTCATTTTCTTTTTAAAAATGAATAAACAAAAAGGATAAAAGTGAACAAGAAAAATAAAGAAGAAATAATGACCAATATGAGACATAAAGCAAGAGACCTCCTTAAATATCAACTAATACTTAAAGTTGATACAACTTGTGCGCGCGCGCGCACACACACACACACACACACACACACACACACACACACACACACTGTATTCTGTTATTATATCGCAATAACCCTCTGAAGTAACCTGGTATATTTGAGGCTAATATTTAAGTCTTTTATGTTATTACTGAAAAACATTTGGGAGTCTTGCATAAGGCTCCTTCTTAATTTGTATGAA
The DNA here is from genome assembly GCF_000317375.1 of Microtus ochrogaster. Lineage (NCBI taxonomy): Eukaryota > Metazoa > Chordata > Mammalia > Rodentia > Cricetidae > Microtus > Microtus ochrogaster. Next base: position 5,136,838 of record NC_022025.1, read on the forward strand.
AACCTGAATTTAAGGCATTCATTGCTATAATCAGTTTAAAACAGTGGTCCAGAGAGAACACTGATGCCCCCTCACCGCTCTTCCCCACCCAAGCATCATAGCTGAGCTCCTGATGCCGTACCGTGTTTGCACTACCTCAGTCACCACAGGCATTTTCAACCCAAAAGTTGACATGCTTGAGCTTTGAGAGCCTAGTCTCTCCTTTCCCACAACATCCATACACTTTCTATATGTTATGAGCTAGATACCTTCTCTACATTAAACAAGCAAACAGAAAGCAAAACTGGCCCCCCAAAGGAGTGGTTGCTGTTTAGAGTTGGCATTTAAAAAACATTGTAAGAACCTGGATATAGGTTCATCTTATGAAAGCCTGAATTTATGTTGCAAAACCCAAACCTTTCTCTTGTCATAACCGTTCCTATGGTAATCTTGGAAAAGGTAAGTTTTGGAATGGTGGAAGAAAGATCTCTGAGGAATTTAGGGAATTTCCCACATGTTCATCCAGAATCTGTCATGTGTCATCTTTATACAGCTACCTTCTGTTCTTACTTTATTTTATAATCTGTTGTCTATAGAGCAGGAAGAGTTTTTTGAGCTATGTATTTTTCTCCACTCCCTCCCCTTCCTCTCCCCTCCCTTATATTCTTTCCCCTGGTCCCCATGTTCTCAATTTACTCAGGAAAGCTTGTCTTTTTCTACTTCCCATGTAGATTAGATTTATGTATATCCCTCTTAGGATCTTCATTGTTGTCTAGGTTCTCTGGGATTGTGAACTATAGGCTGGTTTTTCTTTGCTTTATGTCTAAAAGCCACTCATGAGTGAGTACATATGATATTTGTCTTTCTGGGTCTGGGTTACCTTACTCAATATGATGTTTTCTAGATCCGTTCGTTTGCCCACAAATTTCAAGATGTCATATTATTATTATTATTATTATTATTATTATTATTATCATTATCATCATCATCATCATCATCATCATCATCATCATCATCATTTTACTGAGTAGTACTCCATCCATTGTGTAAATGTACCACATTTTCCTTATCCATTCTTCAGTTGAGGGGAATTTTTTAGAAAAACTATTTTTAACATAACAAGCCTTTTTCACTTTAGACCTAAACTTTAAAAAACTTTTACAAATTAAAAATAAATTGATTTATGTATACTCGTTTGTGCCTGGTGTCTGTATGTACATCATGTGCACGTAGGTAGCCTCAGAAGCCAGAAGCGGCTGTCAGATCTTCTGAAACTGGAGTTCAGGTGGTCGTGAGCTGTTCAGCATGGATGCTGGCAATGGAACCTGGGTCCTTGGTAACAGCAGCTAGTACTGTTAAGCACTGAATCATGTCTCTACCCCTCCTCTTTAGAGCTAATAATGGGCATCTTTGGAAGAGATGAAGATGGTCTGTGAATTGGCATTTGAGGGTTTAAACATTATGCATCTTTGATCAAGCATCCCTGAGTGATTGCACTGCAAAAACCTCAGTTTTTAGGCTAGTCTATTTTGTGGCTGCTGATCACAGACCTCTGGAGGTGATTTCGCCCCTGATCATGCGGAGCTGAACAGCATTAGGCTAGGTCTCTCCGTCTCTAACTGTAGCTGCTGGAATGGTCAGTTTTCAATACTGTTCCTGCAACAGTTTCAAAATTATGCCTGGATTACCACTTCTTTTGTCAGCTTTGGGATGTATGATCGTCTTTCTTGAATGCCCTGTATAGCAACTCATTGAAAGCCCAAGTAATACCATTTCTAAGGTAGCAATTGGGATGAATGGAAAGCCCCTTTCAACGCTTTGCCTAATAATGTGTGGTTTTGGAAGGAAGAGATTTACAAAAAATCGCTGCAGAAGAAAGGGGAAAGGTGAAAAATTAAGTTTCCTTAGATCCACTGCTTCCTACATGTGCATAGAGACATAGAAATAATGACAGCTATTTTGCTCCTTTCTGCTTTCACCCCACGAATTCAGCAAATGGCATCGAGCCTCTCCAGCTGTGATAATTGCAGGGTAAAGTGAAGTGCTCTTTCAAGTGGAGAAACTGGAGCTGCTTGAGGCAGCTCATGGGGATACATTTCATAAGCAGATGCATCTTCCAGGAAAGGCGCCCGCGACAGATGCTGAAGGGTCATCCGCATGCAGACTGGGTGAGATCAAAACTTTTTGCCCAGTTTTGATCAGAGATCTGAACTGTGATTTAGGAGCGTGGGATCCAGAAGAGAAGCTATGATCAACAGAATATACCTGAGGACCCAGAGAGCTAAGTCACCTCTTTGTGGCGTCAGACTTTCACCTTTTGTTGCTAATTGTTTGCGCTATGTTTCTGGGATTTCAGTGCTACTGGGAATTGACTGAGATATGGGTATCTGCTAGATACAGACACCTTTCTCATAAGCCTTCCTTTTGCTACATCATGCCCTCACAATCCACTCTGCATATTTTCCCCACAGTTCTTTCTGTCCGTCATACATGGAAGGAACCAGAAGTCATAGGCACGCCTTTTGCCCCTTATGTGTTTTTCTGAGTACCCACCCCTCCTCTATCTATTTTTGTGTTTTACACCATGCCGCCAAATTTAACTTAATAACTTAATGGTTAACTTTTTAACCATTTAGAAATGAGGGGATTTAGTAGGAATGGATTTGAGTTATGTGAGCACTAGAAAGTGAAAACTTTCAGTACCCAGACTGAGGTCTCCATGGTTCCAGCCCTTGTCTTGTCAACGACAACATGCTCTGTCCTGTTTTAGATCGTTCAACTTTCTTCGGTGGTTTCTGAGTTCATCTCCGAGATTTATTATCCCACGATGATTTGGTGGTCTCAGCGATATAGAATAAGTATTGTATTAAGTGTGTAGTGAATGAACAGTAAAGACTTATTGGAGTTGGAGAGATGGTGTGGTGGTCAGGAGCACTTGCTACTTTTGCAGAGGATGTGGGTTTAGTTCCAACACCCACATGGTGATAGCCATCTGTCTATAACTCCAGTTCTAGGGGCATCTGATACTATTGCCTTCTGGCCTCCTCACGAACCAAGCATACACACACACACACACAGATAAGCATTCTTATATATACAATAAAACAGCTACATCTTTATTAAAAAAAAAAAAAACAAAGAATGGCAAACAGTGCTTTTCTCTTGGGCCAAGTCATCTCCAGGTTGTAATTTGAAGGTTTCTGTATGGAGTTTGTTGAAAAGAAATTCATTTTTTTTCTGTTGTTTTTATGGAAAGTGCTATTCACATTAAAGATCACTATGAGGTCTGTGACATGAAACAGCATCAAGCATGTCACATCCTGTTTCTGGGTCTAGACTACACGTGATAGTTGCTTTTATGCTGTTAATTAGCTTCGGGATAAATTGATATGCTTTGAGAGCATATCAATGGATTATTCTTGAAATCATATTTAGCATTTTAATTCTGAAATTAAAAATAATTGTCTTTTCATCAAGACTTTCACAAATCTCTGAGCATCATGAGGTAAAATAACACACTGTCAATCAGGTTGTGTCCCTTGGTACAACAGCTGAAAAATTATTGTGCATATATACAATGTATTCTTATTGGATTTGAGCCCCATTTCCCAAGAGGCAACTCATACCTGCTACGGTAAATCTGATTAGGAACCCATGCCTGGGGAAGACTTAGGCTATCAATGGAAAATCTACTACTCGTTCATATTCATAAAACCATTTTTGTGTGTAGGTAGTGGGGAATAGTTAATGCTGAGACTCATAAATGTCCAAAGAGCTGAGAATAAGAGACAACTGAGCCCTCATCTCTAAATGGAGCATTTGCATCGTGCCCTCCGAGGCTCAGAGAACATCTCCGAAGAGGGAAAGGGAAGAATGTAACAGACAGAGAGGGAAAGGAGTTCTGTCAAAGTGCCTCTGGAGCTTGACATGGCCTTTGCACTTAGGAACTACAGCGACTGTGATCACATACACAACAGCTGCCCAAAATAGGAGCCCTCAATATTTTGTCACAGATGAAGCTTTTTCCTTACTGAGTGATTATGGGTGATTGATGGTGTGTGTGCTTGTGCGTGCGTGTGTGTGTGATTTTCTTTGGTGATCTAGACACTGTTATATTTCCAGGAACTGTTAAACAGATAATCTCAACACATGCTCATGAAATCACCTACACTTTTGCTCAGAGGGTCTCCCTCTTTCTCTCTGTCTCTATCTCTGTCTCTCTGTCTCTGTCTCTCTCTGTCTCTGTCTCTCTCTCTCTCTCTCTCTCACACACACACACACACACAAGAACAGAAAGAAGGAGTGGGGCTTGTTGGAAGAAAAGCTTCGGTGAGAGTGGAGGAGAATGAGGACAATGGGGGATGAAATAGATTCTTCATATGTGAAAATTTCAAATAGAAACAGTAGAAATATATTTTAAAAATCAGGTTAAAGGAGGTGTATGGAAAAGCTAGAAGACCCTTTTTCTTTAATTCAAGTTTTAGTAGAAGTTTCATAACGTTAATGTCACTGTTCTTCCATTTACCAAAACACACTAGAAAACCTAGATTTATGTACTTCCAGAGAAAGACATTCTTTTGAGCCTGATCACTGGTTCCCCCACCCCACCCCCTTTGACTAAGATCCCTGGCTTCCCTACCTATCACTATCTTCCATGCTGTAGCCAGAACTATTTCTCCAGAACTCTACTAGCTATGGCACTCTAGTTTTCAAAACTCCTCGGTGAGGATCGAGGTGTATCTCAGGGGACAGCACTTGCTTGCAGGTAAACCCAGGTTAGGATCCCTGTACCAAAAGACGAACAAAATCCTTACGTGAATTTTTGTTATCACGAAAACTACTGCATAATAAACCGGTGCTTTGATAATAATTATGTTCCTCTAGCAAAGGGTTAATTATCATTCCAATTCCTTGCTTCCCCACATGAGTACCCCCCACTCCACTCTGAGGCCATTCTTCTTAAGCTGGCTCCAGGAGTAATGGCAAATATTTCTTCCTGGAGAGCTTTTCATATTGTTTTGCCTCTGCTTGCTCATGTACTTTTCTCTGCCTGGATCTCTGCCCCTTGTGTAATTCTGATTTATGTCTCAAGGTGTATCTTATTTTTGCTGACCCTTCAATTTTGTGACACATGGCATCCCTTTGTATGCCCATCATTCTTGATCTTATCTCAGATCAATGATTTATTTATCAAATGCCTGCTAGATGTTAGCACACTGGAAGAATGAACAATATATTTGTGATCCTTGCCCAGTACCAAATATTCTGGTGAGTTTTAAATAAAGCAGCAGCTCTATAGATTATATACTGAGACAAAAATTAAAACGATATATGATGTAATGATTCTGAGAGTGACAAGCAGAGGTAGTGGGGAGGATTCTTCAATGGTGTGAGCAAACAATGCTTCTTTAGGAATATATTTTGCTCAAGATGAGAAGGAGTCATCTCTTTCAATGTTCTTGAGGAGAAATATTGTAGTTAGAACAAGAAACATGAATTTTAAAGTAGGTTCACACTTGCTATGGTTGATGAATGAAAGAAGGCCAGTGTAGTTGATGCATAGAGAAGGAAGGGAAAGAAACGGATGGAGTTTCAAGGACACCGAACCGTAGATTCGTAGCTTTATGGATCCCGGTAATATGGTTATATGTTGTTCTCTTAGCACTGAGAAGTACTCAGTGTTGTAATCTGCAGGCTTGACTTGTCACCTGTGTACCCTGTCCCTTTAAGAGACAAGCTCTGCCCACTCCCAATCTCCCCTTCAGCTGAAGCAAGTGGATCTCCAGCCTCCTGTCCAGTCTGCGAGCTCTCTTTGTCTGCCCTTCTTCTGGAGAGGCTTGTCTCTCTCTTCTATTCCCCGCTTCTCCCCTTCTCTTCCCTTTCCATAACCCATTAAATAAACTCTATATCCCAGCTCTCTCTGCATGGTGTATCTGTCTCTCTCCTGCTGCTGTCTCCCACGGGCAAGGGGACCCACCGAGGCCTTGGCTCTCCCTGTTTTATAAAGGATAACACTCAGAGTTTATGATGAGATTTTAGCTTTCACTAGCTTTCTCTTAGTTCTAAGTGAAGAATGAACTCTAGGAAGATAAGAAAGGAAATGGAGATTATTGAATACCTAGGGTGAGGGATGAAGGTGTTAGAAAGTGGGCAAATTTGGGTTGTTTGTTTGTAGTGTTTTCTTAATACAGGATCTCACCATACATCCCAGGCTGCCCTTAAACTGACCGCCCTCTGCTATGCCCTTCCCCAAGCTCTAGGATTAGAGTTGTCCACTACAATGCTGAGCTAGGATTTAACTTTTGAAGTAGCACTAAGAGAGAAGAATCAGAGATGATTATGGATTTTCATTTAAAAATACTGATGATAATGAAATAAGAATACTGGGTAGAAGGAAAACTAGGATTTTAGTTATTTTTAATGTCTGTTATTATTATTATTTTTGACTGTGTAAGAGAAAAAGAGCCAACAAGAAATACAGAGCATGGGATCATAGGTGTCTGGGAGGATTGCCGAGAATAGCATCATGGAAGCCCAAAGAAAAACAATCAGAGTTCAAGTTCAACCCATCGCAGTTAGCTGTATCACACTATTATTGTCACAAATATATTTGCATATTCTTAGTAGAGTCTAACTTCCCTGATAGTGGAGAGTATCAATTTTCTTTCTTCAATGTGTAGGTGCAAAGCCTAATCTATAGTAAGGTCTTACTAATTATTAACTGAATTGACTAATGAACACATGAATTCTGGGGCTTCAGGAGACACAACTGATTCCTGACAGATAGGAGAAAAGCTAAGACATGTTTCTTGGTCCTTTACTGACCTCCAGCCAAGCTGTGCTTTAAATTTCCCCAATGTTAACGTGGGAAGCTATAAAAAGCAAGCCCAGACAGCTCATTGGATGACATTCATTAAAGAATGATGGACAGCAAGGCAGAGGGTTCCACACAGAAGGGAACTGGGAAGAATGGCTGGGCTATCTTTTAAGTTAATTATATATTCACCAATAAGCTGGGAATTGTGGCTCTGCTTTGATTCACCTCACTGAAAGTGAAATGGAGAACTGAGTGTTTCCCCAAGGGAAATCTAAAACTGAATATATCATAGCTACTCATGGTATTTGTGCTTAACTTTCAATAATGTATCACTTTATGATTTAATATAAATTCTATGGAGATACATTAGAAGAGACACATAAAGCATTTAGGGTTCCTTGGAGAAAACTATTCATAATTTTAAAATTATAGTGATAATTACTGAATAATGAAGATGCTTAAAGTCACATTGGATCTACACATTGAGAAGCTTCTAAATCTGCTTATATTTCCAAATTCAAAAAGCAAGATTTTTATTTTTATTTTACTCTCCTACTACAGTGTTTTCAATGTGTTTAATTCATAAATTCTTACTCTTATTTCACATGTAAGAATGTTGCAAATTCATGTGCCCTATTTGTTTTTAAAGGTCTAACTATGTAGCCCACATTGGGATTACAGGTGTGTGGAATTGTTTCCATTCTCCTGATCAGTTTCCTCTTTCCTGAATTGATTTTTCCTGAAGTGACTATTTTCCCCCATCAGCCAATGATTTCCAGCAACGACCTCTGCAGCAGAAACTCAAATACTAATTATAAATAAACTGTTTTTATTTTCTTCTTTTGTTTTCATGTGTGTGGTGTGCAGGTGTTTGTGTGTGTGAATGTACATATATGCATATATGTATACATGTATATACACATATGCATATATACACATGTATATATAATATACATACACATGTGCACACACATATACACAAGCATTGTAGGTACATGTTGAGGCCCCAGCGGATGTTGGGAATATTCTCCACCAGTCCTTCAACGTATTCACTGAGACAGGGTCTCTCAGTGAAATTCATGTATCACAAATATGGCTAGCCTTTCTGGCCTTCTCGCTCTGGGAATCCTATCTGTGCATTTGGAGCCTGGGAACAGAGGGGAGCTACCAGTCCTCCTGCCATTTGACACGGTTTCTAGGGATCTGAATTCCAGAACTCAAACTTGTACTGTATGCTTTATTCACCGAGCCATCTCTTGAGCATCACCAGACTGTGAGTTCTCCAGGGTCTGACTTCATGTTTGCTTTATCCATTACTGTACCAACAGAGTTACCTGATACCTAGCAAGTTACAAGAAATGTTTGCTGAAAGGTGATAATGATGTAGGTGGATGGTATGACATTTTTCTTGGTTTTGGGCTCATTTAATCAGTGTTTTTCCCTTTGCTGTGGTGTGCCCAATTCTGAAATCCTACATTCTTTCAAACGTAACTTTCTCCATGAACCAATGTATTCTTCCAGATAAAAGTTTTGTCTCTTCTAGAGAACTGCAAAGCTTTCTCTGGTTTTTTTCAAGGTCTTCTTTGACCCAACACATATACAGATATATCCAGATAAACAGAATACAGAGAATAGAATAAAACAGTTCCAATTTGCAATGAAAAACAGTCTCTCTCTTGTTTACTCCAGTTTGGCATCTTTTCACCACACTGGATCATCTCATTCTTTTATGTCTGTCATTCTGAAACATGCATTTGCAGTAGATGCCGGCCAAGAGATGGTTACTGTTCGGGAGGGGATCTGATTTCCTCTAGGTTGTTTACCCAAGCTTATTTAGGCCAGCCCTAGTTCTTGCGTGGCCTGGCATAATAATGCACAGGACTCAGAAGGACCTGAGCCAGATGATAAAGTTCACCTATTGTGTAACGTCAATCCATATGACTTAACCTTTGATGGATTTTAAAATGCTTTGTGTACAGAAAAAAATGGTAATATGAAATTGTCTATTATGTAAACATTCTTGTTTTAGAATTTATATTTTCTTACCATAGTAGAAACTTGGCCAACCTTATTTTCTTTTACATAATGGGAGGGGTTATTTATTTGCTTAATAATAAAGTGACATTTTGATGGGGTATAGCTCAAAATCAGATATACCAAGCAGAGATTGTCCCTCGTGATAAATCATCAAAAAGCATCAAGTCATCAGGGCCCCCAGTCCTTGGAATGTGACGTAAGGGTCTAGGGAACCACGTGTGCACACAGCTCCCTGCCACACCTGTTCCTAGAAAATTGAAGAATTTTCTAGGGTGAAATCGCTACTGTGAATACACATTTTGAGCAGCAGGTGGCGCGTTTGTCACAAATTGTTCCTTCTCAATTCCCACCCCCTCCTTGGAAATTAACTACCAGGGTTCTGCCAGAAACTGCCACATTGAGGGTGACACAGGATGCTTGCTGTTCAAATAAAATATAAAGGTTAGGGTAAGATCGGTGATGGGTCCTAAATTGAACATCGGTTTCAAGAAACCACATCGATAAGTGTCTAGAGACGAAGACTCCATAGTATGATGAAAAACCTAAGCTGACATCAAAGGAACCTCTTGCTTTCTTTTTAAAGAATTCTGTGTAATGCATAATTCAAAGAGTCTGTGAAGCATTCTGGGAAACTTTTGGATGGCTATCAGCCTTTCAATTCAAAATTATGCACTCTGGGAAATGGTTGGTGCTGAAGGTGGCAAGTCTACTAGGGAATTTACACCAGCAATCAAATTGCAATTACAAAGGAGATTAAAACATGACTTTAAAGAGCCTAACTCCACCCTCAGGGCTACTAGCTGTTTGGTAAACATAGCAAAGGAACCTGTAATTAAAGGAAAGCTATAATTAAAATTTTCGACCCTCTTCAGCTTTGTTAAGAGGCTTAAAGGGGTAGGAAGGAAGAAAGCTTCATTGCCAGTGGTCTTGGGGAGGTATTTTATGCCTTCAAGTCGGTTGTTTCTTCTTCTGCAAGTTCCATCTTGTGTTAGTTATTTTTCTTTTAAGTCTATATTACTCCCAGTGTTCAGGAATATAGCTTGAAGGATTTGCAAACCCACTGCAAACCCTCAAAGGTGAGTAAATTCAGTCTGTGATAGCAACATAACTATGAAATCTAGAGCACAAACTTCAAAGCATGGACATCATAAACAGTACTGGTTTGAGCATGCTCAGCAGGTTTACGGTCAAGCTTTCTGAGGAATTTTTAAAAAGTTATCTATGCTCGCGAATTGGGAGAGGGTAAAACCCAGCTCAGGGCATTAAACAAAATGGTGCCTTGAGGCTTATCTTCAACTTTCCCTTTAAGGATCTTGCCTTCACCAAGTCAAGCGTCCTTAGGGTTAACCAGAAAATCATCACAGAGCTTGGGTAGGTTTGAACTGCCCTAGTAGTTTCTTTCATGGAAGAATGACATGAACATGACCATGTGGTGGATGCTACTGTACAGACTCCTGGCAGTTGCCACATGTTCGTACATACCCTACTTTATGTCCTGCGAGCCAGTAAGAGCCACATACCTAAGTTAACAACACACATTCAGGACTTAACTTATGCTTCACTTATGCAAAGTTGCCCCCAACGAATGGTCACTTCAGTGCTAATAGTGCTTGAAAAGAGAGGTTGAGTAGAAATTCAATCAATGTTATCTGAACTCGGAGGTTAATAGGTGATTAAATGATAAAACTATCCAGGCCTAATTTTAAAGACATTTAGTTTTAAGAACTTGCATCCTTTTAAGAACTTGACTCACTGCTAAGTAGATTGAAAGATGAAGATGTTTTGCAGGATGCCCAATATGTTTCATTTCTAAAGACCCATGAATCTGGAAAAGTGTTTTTAGAGACTCTGAGAAACATAATTAATTCCCGAATTGGGCCCTTTGAGACAGAAACTGCTTAAAGCCTGATCCAGACCTTTTATCTAGTTAATTAGCTTTATAGAGAGAAATTTGCACATTTAACAGATGAGTACAGGTTTTATTACCTGAAGCACAATACAATTTATTTTTATGTTGTACTTTTAAATTAGAGAGAAAAAGAGAAAAATGATTTTGAACTCTGAAATAACTCTAGATGCCCTGATAACAGGGAAGGACAAGGTGATTAAATAGCATTTTTCAGTCACAATGAATAACGAAAATTTAAATATAATGTCGCACCCACCACCCTCAATGGACCAGTCCCTTCAAGATAAGGGGCTGTGGGGTCCACAGAAGTCTATTGTTTGTTACATAGAGTGACTGACTCCCTTTCTGGGAATGAACTAGGCCCCTTAAGACATAAATCCCTTTTCTATTTGGTCTGACATGGTTGAGAACAATTTGTTCTGAGCATCTTCTCATTTCCTTGAAGCATATGAAATACTAAAATGAGTATAGTATTCTCATCTTCGTAAGACTTTCTTCCACATCGAATATCTGCTAAGTAAGAATCCCCCTCGATGTTCCTTGCAAATACCTTGTGTGGCATTTCTCAGCGGCTGTGTCTTCACAACCTTGATGTTCACTTTGATTCTGGTTGCATTCTAATGGGCTCTTGTGCTTTTGAACCATCTGTGGCTTGAAACCAAAGTTTCAGCAGTAGCATTTTTACTGAACACAGAGTTTCCATTCCTGCACTTGCACGCATGGCTAACGGGTACCATCGGTAAAGATGGCTTCGGTCATTTACATCCAAGTTCCTCAGTTCTCAGCTGTCCTTTCTTGTTTCTTGATGCACAACTGCTTTTACAGTTGCCTCCCCCTGGTCTGTGATGGGTGAGGCCACCTGTGCAATGAGAGTCAACGGACTTGACTCTCCAAATGTCATCTCCTATAAGCACCACAAAACCAGTTATGGGGCACTCCAAAAAATTAGCTCAGAACTCATGCCTTTTCAAATCGCATATACCCTGTTACTCATCCTAACAGCACTAGCGTTACCTTTACCTTTCAAAAATGGGGACAAATAATTCTCTTAAGAGTATTTCAAGCTAAAAAGCTTCAATGGCTATGAACACAACTAGCTTGCTCCTTGAATTCAATCGGAATTGTCGTGTCTAAAGGAAACTCCATTTCCCTAAATTCTGGGGAGGTAGATAAAAGTCAACATTCCTCAGGAACGTGTGGACCAGGTTCCCCTCTACCAAAAGGAGCCATTTCCCTCACCACTGCGAAAGGGGACAATGGTTCTCTGTGGTTCCTATTAGCATACCTCCTGGCTCCCACATCACAACCACCTGTTACACTTTTCAGAGTCCCTGCTGGCATCCTGCCTCTTCTTACTCCCTCCCCTCCCCTAAACTTCTTCAGTGCATGGGCTTCCCTCCCCAGTTCCTCAAGCTCCTAATGGCCCTGCTATGCGCTCCTCTCTTTCGCCTGTATCTGTCTTTATCCCTCACTCTCCCCATCTCTCTCTCTACACCTATCTCTCTGCTCTGCCCCTACTTCTCTCATGGCCAGACCCAGACTGCTGGCTCTGTCCAGTCTGCTACTTTTTCTCTCTGCTCTGGACCCTTACAGATGCTTCTGGCTGTTCTTGCTCTCTTATCTCCAATAAAAGCCTCCCCCTCAACCACACCTCAGTTTATAAAAAACAGAAACCAACCAACCAACCAACCAATCAAACAAACAAAAAACGAAGCCTGAAAATGGTGCTCAAATTGTCAATTTTGCCAGTAGGGTGTTCTTTGGAGGCCTGACGTACAGGGGTTGGATGGATGTGAAGGGGGCATCAAGGGCCTGGCTTAAGGCTGGGGGGATATTCCTTAGGAGTTTATCCTGTAGGCAAGAGTGCCACTCAGACTGCTGAGTCCCTGTTCTTCTGCCTTGAATGGTGCTTGTCTACACTTGAGATGAGTGTAGACCCTGCAGCAAGCAGGAAATCTTACACACAGGAGGCAGGAACATAAACGGTTCATGGGGTGATATAGTTGCTCTTATTTTTTTTTTTTTTTTTTTTTTTTTTTAGGGCCAGGCTAACAATGACTTAAAGTTCAAATGTTGATCCTTTATATTAGCAATCTGAAACAAAATTGAGAAGACGTAAAGCTGAATGTGTCTTACAACTCTTTGTTGTTGTGGCTTATCATGGACTTTTACTCTGATAACGAGCTATGAAGCAAAGGGATAGCACCTGTGCACTGTAAACGACCATTTAGGGTGCAAACGAGCTGGTGTCAGCTTCCGCTCTCCCTTCCAGCCTTTTTACCTGCTGTCTCTCTTGTGGTAAAATTCATAGCAAAACATGTTCTGAAAAGTTTTATCATAAGTTCCAAAGAAATAGAAAAAGTGGCATTCTGGCCTCTGTCAATCAAAGATGCTCCCACGAGTAGCAGTATTGTCTGATGAAGCTGAGATGAAGAGGATAAAAGAACCTAGTGGCTTAGTGGTACCAAAAAGACAACGAAGAAGCTACTCCATGGTGATTGTGTAAACAAAACAAAAAAGGTGATAATTTATTTCTATGAGTGTATTTTTATGTGATATGATGTGTGTGTGTGTGTGTGTGTGTGTAGATATCTTTTACATTGAATATATTTATTAAAGACCTCAAGAAAAATTAAGGCTCCTATCAAATACTATTTGATGTACGCCATAGGCGAAGGCTAAGAAAGTGAAAGGGTATGTTCAACAATGTGCTTAAACTCATATCTCTTGAGTCTCTGGGCAATGTATTATATTTATAGGTAATGCTTGGTTCTATGAAAATATCTAGAATTAGAGTTACCTTGTGTGACAAACTCAATAGGCAAAGATGAGCTTTAAGAAGGAGACAGCTTCAAACCCATGGAGAGGATGTTTTTAGTCAATGGATTATGTGAAATGGCTTCCAAATTTGAAATGCCAAGGAAGATTATCTTGTTGTTTTTGATGAGGTGGAACCAAAGTAGGAAATTCATGATAATATGCAATATGTTAGCTCTGTTTCCTTTCATAATGAAAGCAGTAACTATTAATGAATTTCGACCTATACCAACTTTTCATTTCCGATTTTATTCATGTTGCTTTTGAGGGAAAATTATACATTCTTGCTCAGTTTTATTGCTAATGATGTTCAGTACCTTCTTATACCTCTTTGTCCTACCTTTGTTTTCCCTTCTTTCTGCCACATGTAAGTGTACACAGTATATGTGCATATGTATGGGCGTGTGTGTGAGTATCAGCATATGGGCATGTGTGTATAGGTGTTAGCATGTATGTGGGCATTCTGAGCCATTGCCTCTCTTCTCATTCTTTCTCTTTGGGCCCCCAATCCTTTTTTGGCCCTCTTCTCTTTCTGTAGTGCTGAAGATAGAATTCAAGGCTTTAATCAGGCTGGAGAAGTTGTCTACGCTGAATTAAATCCCTGTTTTCAAAATTTTTAAACAATGCTGAGGAATTTGTAATTTCTTGCCTCTTTGATATCGAATAAATTGTCTTAGTAACGAATCATGGTTTTCTTTATAAGTCAAAAAAGTCTAAGGCTGTTACAAATCAAAGAGAAGACAATTTCATTGTAATGCAGAAGACAAAGATGCTGGCTTTGGTAATGTGTCCTGTATGATATGTTACCCTTGCACAAATACACATATGAGTTTTAAATGGCTTGTCCCTCAGTCCCTCTCACTGGGCCTTGGCTCCTGCTCTCCTTCCTAGTCCCTCCGTTAGGATTTGCATTTATTCTAACTATGTTTAAGACGTGTGATTTGTTCAAAATTATTCCAAAAATCAAAAGAGAGGCCAGACATAGAGCAATATTTCCAACTCTACAGCAGCAAACACGGGACTTAATTGTTCCAATACAACTGTGGCCACCTCACGTTGCAGCTCGTTGTATGGCCCTGCAGGAGAGGCTGCTGTTTCAGAGTGGGTCCCTTAACAACATTTTCTGTCTCTTTTCCGGTGCCTGGCATAAGAAAATACTTCAAAAACTGTCGAAGGAATGACAACATGTTGATCAATGTAGCTCACAGTGCTTTCAGCGTTCCTGTCTTTAAAAATACATTTTTGTGGTGACGTGAGTAGGCTAACTTGTTATTCCTGCTATGAAGAAGACTTGCAAGAGGTCAGGACACCCTGAATATGGCTTGAAGTCATTCGATTAGAATGGAGATGTTCTGCTACAGGAGGAGAGACACTGGCAAAGAAAGACGTTCTATTTTCTCAACATTGAGGGCCAAACAAGCAAGCATCACTCAGTTGTTTTGCTTTCTTTAGTTGTGACCAACAGTTGTATGGTAGGAATAGATAGTGTACAGATTAATACTTACACTATAACTTTGATAAGCACATGACTCTAGTGTTGATTCTTGAGGACAAAGATGGCAGTTGGATACAAGGGGCTCACCTATGCTTAATTACTGCTGTACACAAAGTGACTCTAGTCCTATGTAGTAGGGTGTCAAACTTACATGTGGCCTTTATAAACATGTTTAGTAGTTTTAAAGGTGAGTATGTGTGTGTGTGTGTGTGTGTGTGTGCGCGTGTGTTGTGCTCTGCTATTAAGCTATATATTCAACTCCTCAAACAGTTTTTCTTGATTTATCGAGATGCTTTTTAAATGTGTACATTCTGTCTTTGATAGTGTTCCTGCTACATCTTAGAGTCTGAAGCAAAAAAGAACATTTGCTTCAAGGTTCTGCCATTTCTAGGTTGCACGGCTTCTCTGACCTCACTTCCTCCATCCTTTGAATCCTAAGCCTTTCTAGCTGCAGTCATCCTTCCAATTGCTTTAGAGCAGGCTGGCACCTCAGGCTTCGTCTAACTTGCCAGAAATGTTCTTCCCATAGTCTCATATGGCTCCCTCCCCCATATCCTTCAGATTTCTGTTCATACATCAAGCAGTTGGAGAGACAGATCCTGAACATCTTATATAAGATAGTAATTGCATTACTATCAACAAATAGGCATTTGGCACTCAGCATATGTGTTATATTTGTGAAAGATGAACAGTTGAATCTGGGATTGGATTTGTTACCATCCACAGACACAGGCAGTATAGATCTAAAATGATATGACTTTGATGGTTCTTTGTCTCATCTCTTTACTCTTGTCAATATTTTCTCAAGATTCTCCAAAGGCAAACATCACCCAGTTACTTCTGGTTGCCAGTCATGCTTTTCTGCATTTTAAACAGGAACCACTCTACTGCCAGTTTCTTTGGGTGTTTCTACATAGTGATGAAAGGAAGTAATTTCTAGTTCCTGAGTTCTTTCTTTTTGACTTTAGGTGAGTGAATTTATTATCTCCCTTCCCTATATCCCTAAGCATAGAATGAATAATACGCCTGACCTGACCTAACACACAGAGCTGTATCAGGATGAAATGCAGTGCATTGCCATGTGCTTTATAAAATAGTTCAGTGATCAAGCAACTGTGGTGACATATGCCTATAATCTCAGCACCTGGCAGACTGGAGCAGGAGGATCATTGGTTCCAAGTCAGCCTGGGCACATAGTGGCTTCAAGTGCTAAGTGAGTTCTTATTGTTAGAACCAAGCCATCGTCTGAGAGCTTTGAACTTTCAGCATCAGCATCATTGCTTTAGTTTCTCCACTGGGTGAGTCTCATATGAGTGGCACTAAAGTCACTCTTTGACTTAGAATAATTAAGTAATTAAATCTCTCTGGTCTAGTAGACAGTAATAAAAAGAAACACAAAGCTATGCAACTTTTGTTTTCTCATCATTTTCATTAATTAATCTTGCCTTACTTTTAAAAATTCATAACAAAACTTTTACCATTGCCACAATATTTAAGATGAAATTATGACATAATTTCCCCTAACTCAGGAACATAAAGCATACTGTTTTTCCGATACTGTTTAGTGACTAACTCAGAATCAAAGACTTGTGAGAAATAGTTGTTCAACACCTAGGAAACCCTAGATTCTTTCTGTCCTCATCTCTGAAAACAATCAAACAACAACAGCAACAGCAACACACACACACACACACACACACACACACACATATGCATGTGCATGCGAGTGCAAAAAAATAAACCCAGGAAACAAACAAAAAGACCCTTGCAAGACAAAGGAATGTAATATACTTCTCCACTGAGAAAGAAAAGATTAAGCTAAAGAGCCATCTCTTACATGTTAAGTTTTTAGGGAAGCCCAGTTTAGGCAAAGTCTATAAAGGAACATATGGAACTAGTTACTATTTTCAGAACTATTTTACTTATATTCTTCCTATTTAGAATATTATTGAAGGCATCATAGAATTCTTAGTAAACATCAACGAAGTTACAAATATCTACATATAAATTATTTTCTACTTTTATTAAAATAGCAATTATTAAGATTTAAGGGTTTATTATTTTTATTTCTTTTGAGCCCAGAGCTGTCTGTAAATTCCTCATAGAGCTGACAAAGTAATGCTGCCATGAACCTGATGGTGACTGAGCAGGCTATAAACAAAAGTTCCACCAGGCATGATAGTGCACATCTTTAATTCCAGCACTTGGGAAGTAGAAGCAGGTGCATCTCGATGAGTTTGAGGTCAGCCTGGTCTACATAGTAAGTTTCAGTCCAACCAAGGCTATATGGTAAGGTTCTGTCGCAAAATCACCCCAAAACTTTCAAAGTAGAAGTTCCTTACAAACTTCTTTTTGGGGGGTGATTTGAGATAAGATTTCTCTGTGTAATAGTCCTGGCTGTCCTAGAACTCTCTTTGTAGACCAGGATGGCTTCGAACTCACTGAGATCTGCCTGCCTCTGTCTCCCAAGTGCTGCTATTAAAGGTGTGCACCACCACCACCCGGTGATAACTATTAATTTTGAAAATAGACTTGAATTGTGTCCTAAAGAACAAATCACCACCATTTGCCACCAACAAACGTGAGAGAAACCTGCAAACTGATTAAATGAACTCAGGAAAGTTTCAGTCTTGATTGGAAATTGTAGTTCTATCAATTTACTTTTAGTTGTGCATGGAAGCATCTTGTGATAGAGTGAGAGAATGGGGTGCTGGAAAGAAAAATATAGTCTTAAATAGCATGTAACCCATGGCGATTATTTGTTCTGGCAATTCACTATTGATTCTTGGAAATAATGGCATGATATTACAGCTATTGATCCCGTGCACTTTGACGCTCTTGAGGAAGCAGTAAAGTATGTAAACGGAAGTCAATGCAATGAGTCATTCCTTATTGAAGACACCATTATGGCAGTTAATGGTAGAGTTAACAAATGTCTTTTTGGATGATGAATATTGCAGCCATCCTTTGCTCGTACATCAGCTGCTCTCAGTCAGCTGGGCCCATGACAGCAGGACCGGACCTAGATTTCCTTTCCAGGTACAAACCCATTTTTAATTTTTTCCCCTTTAGGAGCAGCAGTGGAAAAAGGAATTGAGTTGACTTTGGCAGCTACTCAGTTGCGTAAGTTTGAGAAAGTTTTTTAACTACCTCGAACCTTAAGCTCATGAAGCAGAAGAAAATAATGTCCACTTATCCATCAGGCCTATTGTGAAAAATAACATAAAATACACATAATGGCTCTTGTCAGGCTGCTAGCAAGCAGTAAGTGCTAGGCTTTTCTCCCCTTTCAGATTAGAGGTTTAAGTGAAAGTCAGTAATCACCGTGATTGTGGGACAAGTGCATGGCTTTATTCAAGTTGACTGAAACATTCATTTCAGATTTAGTACATAAAGCCACACTAACACATGAGTTTTGAAAAGTTATAGATATATCTGTGTTGAATGGTCTCTCCGCTGGGAAAATCTTTTTCCTTCTTGTCACTTTTCATGAAAGTCATGTTCAGCCTTTTGTCTTTTAGGAAGTCTTCTCTGACACCCCACTCACTGTGCCTTTTTTTTTGTATTTACATACTACACAACTTACTCTCTTCTAAGATGCCCACGATGAACTGCCACAGTTTCTTAAGTTAGCGTTCTTTTAATAAACATACTAGTTGCAAAACTACTATGTCAAGATGCACAATTTCACATGTATATTGTGCACTCATGTGTATAAGTATCTGTGCACCCTTGTGTGAAAGCCAGATGCTGACATTAGCTGTTTAACTCTATCACTTTTTATCTTATTTTGGGAAGCAGAGTATTGTGGGATATTTGTACTATGTAAAGGTATATTAGTGTGATCAGTTTAATAAAGAGCTGAATGGCCAAAAGCTAAACAGGAGGTGTAGATGGGACTTCTAGGCAATAAGAAAGAAAGAAGGAGATGAATCTAGATGTGTTTCAAAAACCAAGAAGATACATAGATGTAGTAATAAGAGTGGTGGGCCACTTCCTGCCATCTGGCTAGCTTTACCAGAAATAATTACACGGAAACTGTATTTTTTTAAACACTGCTTGGCCCATTAGCTCTATTCTCTTACTGGCTAACTCTCACATCTTGATTAACCCATATCTAATAATCTGTGTAGCACCACGAGGTGGTGGCTTACCGGTAAGGATCTTAACCTGCATCCATCTTGGAGAAGAGAGCTATGGCGACTCTGCCTCACTTCCCTTCTTCCCAGCATTCTGTTCTGTTTACTCTGCCTACCTAATTTTCTGTTCTATCAAAGGCCAAGCAGTTTCTTTATTAATTAATGTAAGTAACACATAAACAAATGACCCTCCTCCATCACAGAGAACTTTGGATATGTAAAATTAAAGAAAACTAAAAAAGCCACGAGCAAAACATAGATTAATATAAATGGGTTAATTTAAGTTATAAGGGCTAGTGGGACAAGCCTAAACTCAGGCTAAGCTTTCATAAATAATAAGTCTCTGTATAGATATTTGGGAGCTGGTTTATGGGACAGAGAAAGACTAGTTATACATGATGCCCAACATTTGGCAGTGTATATCCACGTAAGGCCTGAGAAAGCAGAAAAAAAAAATAAAAGAAGAAAAAAAAGACTCTGAACATGATATCGAATGCAGCTTTTTGACATGATTTCCTGGTAATCAGGGTCTCTTGGTCAGATTCCGCATATGGAAGCAGAGCTCCTTTAAGAGGCCCTGCTGTGCAAACTTGAGCAGCTAGCCCACTAGGTAAAAACACCTGCTGCTTGGACTCAGCGAATTTCCAGAACTGGGGCAGTAAACATGGCAGGTGCCACCATGAGGCTAGCCTCTCATGGAACTGACTGGGTGGAGCCAGCTCTCAGGGTTGTGAGGCAGATGGTGTGGCCATTTTAAAGGTTTGTCAGAGAATCCTGCATACTCTAGATTGAGTAAACCTCTGAACAGGTAAAGTATACTTAAAACTGTGCTTAGACAGTCATAGAAAAATAAATAATCAAAAATAAAATCTTTAAAAAGAGAATAAGTAATATAAAAATAAGCTATGAAAAGATGGAAAATATTGTAACACAGGGAGTTTGGACCTTCTATGGTGCTTTATTAATTTTGAATTTTTTGAATACTAATGAATATGAAATGACAGTTGCTGAGAGACGTTGGATTGTGTAAGGGGTATGTTGAATTAAACTAGTCTAATATAATTTAGGGATATATTTGCTTCAAAATGGAAGTTGGAAAATATGTTGCTTTGAAGGATAGGTTATGCTTTTATTTCCATCGGAGATGAAAGTCTATGGGTTCCTTCAAATTTAATTGAGATCAGATTTGACTAGAAAAGACCTCTTGAAGATCTTGGCTATGGCTATGAGGGGAAGAGCCAAGAAGGACTACAGGACAGTTGGTATACAAGTTGATCCCTTAATTATGGGAGCAGCTCTGAGACTTGATGAAATATGATGAATCCTGTTGGCTACAGAGTCCTCATGACTTGTTATCCCATGCCATCCTTTCAAATGGCAGGGATGGAGGTTTGGTTATACAGTAGAAATAGACTTCTAAAGTTGACAGCTGCCTTCTATCCAAGCATAAAACAAAAAAATCGTCTTTACTTGTACACACCATGTAGAAATAGGAGCGGCGGGCTGCGTCCCGGCACCCGGCCGCCCACATGGCTAGCTCTACCCGAAATAATTACACGGACAC
>NC_022025.1:5160719-5180591 GCF_000317375.1 Microtus ochrogaster
TGACCTCACTTCCTCTTCCTCCCAGCATTCTGCTCTGTTTACTCCACCCACCTATGTTCTAAGCTATGAGCCCAAGCAGTTTGTTTATTACTTAACGAATGAAATCAACAGATTGATATATGACACTCCCACATCAACACCACACATTCTACACTTGTGTGAATACAGATGTATGTTTTACCTTTAAAAGTTTATGTATTTTCAGGAAAAAAAGAGGACCAGATACCAATTAAAGACAAACAGCCCAGGTGATCCAGCATCTCAGAATGCCTCTGTAGCATTTCCTCAAAATTCTGCGTTGAGAACTACTTCAAAGCTGCTAGGTGAGATGGTGTAGCCTCTTGTACTGCTCTTGTCAGGACTTCAGATAAATCATGCACTTTCTCATTACACAGAGACTGGACAACACATGATACTGCTAGCTCTAGAAGGAATTGTCTAATATCTCAGTTTCCTCAGGGTTCCCTAAAAATGTCATCACCCCTAGACAACAGGAAGCAGCATAGAGAACACAGTAACCACATTCCCTAGAGGTGGGGTGGGTGGTTTGGTCAATTGGTGGGTTACGGATGTTTGCCATAATATAGGGGGGTTGGATACAAGTTGTTATTGGTCATGATCAGGAAAACAAACAAACAAACAAACAAAGAATATTATTCCAGGGATCTCTTCTGGAGGGAAAAAGGTATAGGGATATGGTATAGAAATAATGAGATAAAAGGCTGGATTATTGAGTCTACTTTTAAACAGCTACTAAATCTCAAATATTTTATTTTTGTATGGAATTTTCCATATTGATATAAATTTAAGGTAATTTTTTGTTATATTGTATATATGTTCCTACTCTTTTTTAAGGTATTGTATCTATGATACTCATTTAAAAATGTAAAGTTTTAGCTCTTAAAAGCTATTATTGTAAACAATTTAGAATAATTCCAAAAACACAGGTTAGTAGTTAGTCATCTATAACAATCAAACTTATAGTCAGGTTAGGTATGTTTTCAAGGTCACACAGAAATATGTTTTAGATATATAGGTGGTCTTTAAAAGCTTTAATGACCTACAGGATATGGCATGTTTCAATAAATGAAGGTTTTCATGACAGTGAGACACATATGCTCCTGGCAGCATCTATTTACTTAAAAAAAAAAAAGGATGATTGGCATCAAAAACCTCCATATGGAGTTTGCTTTCTTGGTGGCAAAAGTTAATTACTGGGCAAGAAACTGCCTTTGCCTCAACTGGTGACAGTATGCCATCCAAATTGGAAGAATAAGATACAATTTTGACTGCCAAACTTTGTCAAGACAAGGTAAGACAGTACTTCAAAATTTCTGCTTCACAGAAAAGTTTGCCAGATATTCTAGACTTGTAGGCCAAATATGGATGACTAATGTTGCATAGGAAACTCAGGTGACAGTCCAGGTAGCCAGATGTCTCTATCATTTCTATAGTTTTGAAAACTGTTTGCTTTGCATGCCCTGTTTACTCATTTTATTTAGGTAATATTATATTCTTCCAGGTCTCTGATGGAGTTGAAGTGAGATAGTTACAGTTACAATGTTCCTTGTTATCAAATTCAGAAGAGAAATTCACAAAAGAGGTATAAGGTGTATAAGGCTGAGAGACACAAAAGCTTAAATTATTTATCTAAGAAAATGTTTTAGGAACTAAAAAGATAATTTTGGGTTGGTAATACAAGTTAGGATAGAAAATAAATTAGGTACCAAATTTTTGACTTACCAAGATTGGGTAGATAATGGAATATTTTCTCTGAATTTGCCAAATAGAGATAGACTGGACATTGTAAATATAATTCTTATCTGATAATTGTTTTTATTGTACATAGTTTTACTATGCTAGAATCAAAACCTTTCCTTTCTTTTACACAGAGAAGGTAAAATGCTCTGGGATATTTGTACACTGTGTGAAGATATATTGCTGTGATTGGTTTAGTAGTAAAGAGCTGAGCAGACAATAGCTAGGCGGGAAGTATAGGCTGGACTTCCAGGCAGAAAGGAAGGAAGAAGAAGGAGATGGGACAACAGGATGTGAAGAGAGTCAGACATACAGAATAAAAGAAACATAAAAGGCCGGGCGATGGTGGCGCACGCCTTTAATCCCAGCACTCGGGAGGCAGAGGCAGGCGGATCTCTGTGAGTTTGAGACCAGCCTGGTCTACAGAGCTAGTTCCAGGACAGGCTCCAAAGCCACAGAGAAACCCTGTCTCGAAAAAACAAAAAAAAAATAAAAGAAACAAAAAAAAGTCACGAGTCAAAAATATAGATTAACATATTTAATGTACAATAACTAGTAGGACAAGCCTAAGCTAAGGCCACACTTCATAATTAATAAGTGTCTGTGTCATTATTTGGGAGCTTGCTGGCAGGACAGAGAAAGGCTCATTATGGTAGAGCTGCTCACTGAAGAAGAACTATTTTTCACTATTTCAGCTAGAATAAATGGTCAACAAGCCTCTAGGAATTCTAGAACACTATTTCAGCTAGAATAAATGGTCAACAAGCCTCTAGGAATTCCTGTCACTGCCTTTTCAGCATAGGGTACATGCTGCTGTGCCTGGCTTTTACAAAGATTCTGGAGAACTGAACTTAGGTCGTCGTGTATTTGCATCAAGAATGTTATCCACTCATGTGAAAACAAAATAAGAAATGTGAAAACAAAATGAGAATGTTATCCACTGAGCTCTTTCCTCAGCCCAAGATTTTTTTTCTTTTCTGTAATAACCAGTTAGTTTACTATAGGTAAAGAGTATATAATCCTGCCTAGAGAAAAAATAAAAATAATCCAGACCAAAGATTCTCAAGCCATTCTATACTTGAATTCATTATGGGATGAATTTACAATTAAATTAAAAAGGAATTATCTTTTCTGATTATCTAACTAATTAAAGTGCGCTGAACTGACTTAAGTTTCCGTTTGTGCGCAGCATTTGAAAAACTATGCTATTTTCTGCTTAAAGGACAATGCACAAAAAAACAAAAAAATGGCAGATGAACATTAAGGGGCCAAATCTTATAACACCTAATCACATCTGGCATAGTTGGCTCACGCGCATTGTGATAATTTCAGCTGAGACGTTAGTTTGCAAATTTTTTAATTAAGTAATTAATTTTACATCTGAATACAGTTTCCCCCCTCCTCTCCTTCCAGTCGTCCCTGCCCAAGTCCCCCCAGTCCATCCCTCCTCCATTTCTGTCCAGAATTTTAAGATGTCTTAACTGTGCTAGTCAACCTATTTATGCTTTTTGATAAGATTAAATATTTGAGCATTCTAAAATGTTATTACTAACTTCCAAGAACTCTGCAAAATTTTTATTTATGTTTACTTCCATTGGTTTGGATAAATGATATATAGATCGATTGCCTAGGCTGATGGAGTGTCTAGGCTGATGGAGTATCTAGGCTGATGGAGTGTCTAGGCTGATGGAGTGTCTAGGGTGATGGAGGGAGTATCTAGGTTGATGGAGTGCCTAGGTTGATGGAGTGCCCAGGTTGATGAAGTGCCCAGGTTGATGGAGTGCCTAGATTGATGGAGTTTCTAGGTTGGTGGAGTGCCTAGGTTGATGGAGTGATTAGGTTTGTGGAGTTCCTAGATTGATGGAATGTCTAGGCTGATGGAGTGTCTAGGGTAATGGAGGGAATATCTAGGTTGATGGAGTGCCTAGGTTGATGGAATGTTTAGGTTGGAGTGCCCAGGCTGATGGAGTGTCTAGGTTGATGGAGTGTCTAGGTTGATGGAGTGCCTAGGTTGATGGAGTGATTAGGTTTATGGAGTTCCTAGATTGATGGAATGGCTAGGCTGATGGAGTGTCTAGGTTGATGGAGTGTCTACATTGATAGAGTGTCTAGGTTGTTGGAGTGTCTAGGTTGATAGAGTGTCTACGTTGATGGAGTGCTTTGGTTGCTTTGGTCACAGTGTCAGGACTTGGAGAAAACTGGAGAACTACAATGTAACCTTTCCTGCCTATGTTCTACAAAGTGACCAAGAGCACTATGGGTGCTTATTATATCTCTAAAGTCAATGGAAGAAGAGTGAAGAGTCATCCTGGTATTGTCGTCCTTAGGCACATTCTTCAAGGTATCATATAAGCTTTCTTTTTCTTCAGAAGCTGTGTTCACTACATGGGCATTAGCACCCTACTTTGTTCTTAAGAAGCCTTGCTAAGTTTAATTTTGGGAAGTACTTCCCATATTGTCTGGATCTATCATGTGACAATCCTCTAAATTCCTCTAAATTCTTAGGTTAAAATCCTCTTATTTAACATGTGATTGCTGCCTTGGAAAGAACATTTTTAATTCTCTGCGTTGATTTTCCAATACCATTTTGAAGAAGTGTAGCTTAAAGAAATGTACATGGAAGGGGTCACAATAAATATTTTACTTTACTGTGGCAGTATTTCCAAACGAGAGTCTTTTAGAAGACAAGTTGTTGTGGCATAATTACGAAGGTGTCCAAAGTGCTAAAGATGTAAGATGGACTGATTTTCAGACAATATGTTAGTTGCATTGACACATGCTCAAGATATTTTCCAACCTTTAAGGTTCTTTTGTATTGTTTCTGTGAATAAACAATGGTGTTTGTTAGGTGGGAGGTAGAAAGAAATATTACTGGGTGTGGGGGTAGTGTACATCACAAAGTAGTAGAATCTATTTCTCACATATTCCATAGGGGAGGACTACATCACATTTTCTTGTTTCACGGGTAAGCTGGTTATGTGCATAAATCAGAATAATTAAGGATTCTGTAACAGTAGTAATAATAACAAATACATTTAATAATTAATAAGATGTCACAGTGCGAAAACATAGGCAGCAGTCAGGAACTACATTTCCTGCATGCTTCTGTTCCCTGCCACACAGTCTGAGAATGGAAATCATGCCTACAGTTTCTAGGACAGACAGCAGAGCACAGATTCTCAGTGCACAAACAAACAAGGGAGCGCATTTGTGGTGCCTGCTGAGAACTTGAAATCTTATTTTCGTGACCTCAGGCAGCTGGCCAAGAAGAAAGGAGAGGGAAGGCACGCAGGATATTTGTCTTTTCATTTGGAAATGCTTCTGCTCAGAAGAGCTGGGGCAGTGTCTGTGCTTTTGTGGGAACTAGGCGTGCGCCAGTGGAGGAAGCAAGATCAAGAGCAGTTTGCTCTTTCAGGACTTCAAAGCCCATTCATTTGAAGATGTGGCCATTACCATTTTGGCTTCCTCACTGGGCCTTGGATAGCTCTGTACTTTTCAAGAGGAAAGCCTTACTGGGTTGGGGCCCGTTAAAATGTATTCCTTGAAGTGCAGTGTCCCAGAAAATATGCCCTTCTTGGCTGTGCTCTGTGATTATAGTCCCGACTGTGATCTTTGTTCCTATTGGATGAGTCAGATAGAGAGGTGAACAAGGCAGTGAGTCTGGACTACCATTTTCCTAGTGTGCTCTTCTTCCTAGTGTGAAGAATTGTCAACATAAGAACCGCAGCAAGCAGGCCCTGATTCTCTGACCTCATGTGCTTTTCTTTTTACAGTTCAAAGAGGTATTAGGAGGGAAAAGACAGAAAACAACCAAATAAATAATTATAGTATTAAAAACCCACTTTTGCTGTTTATCCTATTCAGTCCTACCCACCAGTCCAACAGGACTTGGGGATTGTCTCATCATTGGTTAGTTAAGCCCTGGCACTAAGTTTTGCTCATGGGGTTTAGGCATTTTCTGAGAATAAGGTATACAGTAATTTTCCCATCTAAAACCAAGACTCAAACCAAAACGGAATGAAGTCTAGGGTAGCCCTCTAACCTGTAGTCCCTAATAATCTAGCTCCTTTGTGCTAGTGATTCTGAAGACCAGACAGTGGTTTGTCCTCTGAAACAGAGAAGCATCTGTCTTATTTACTGGGTCCCCAGACCTTAACATAGTATACAAACGCATGTGGAATGAACAAGTCAATACGTCTTTGAGCCCGTCCAGTTAATATTCACTATGTGATCTTGGACACCCTTCTCTTGTGCTAAGTTCTAATTTCTCAGCTCTGACCATTTTGGCCTCCTGATCTCACATCATGGAGTGCCTGTTTTGAGTGATTCCTGAAACAATGCCCACTCAAGCCTGGAAATGTCTCAGGGTCCCTCTGGCTGTGCAGCTCTTTCATTTCCTTTTCATGTATTCTAGTTCCTATGTCACCGTGACAGCTGAATTCAATGTCTGTGTGCTTTAGTAGGAGAAGATAATCTGATATCCTGAGTCTTTGTCTTTGTCAAGTGAGGAGTAGACACAAGCTCACCCTTCAGGAAGGCCTTCTGTAACTCTGATTATATCCCTGTCTGCTTTCTCAGGGACACAGTGACACTGCATCTCCTTAGAAGTTTGGGAGGACTCTGTTTCCCCTGTTACAACCTTTCTTGAATACTTTAACATTTTCTTGCGCCTAAGAGGCACCCAGAATTTTACTCTAATTAGTTTAGAATGTCACATGACATCAAAAGAATTTCTGTTTGATAACTTTAGAATATAGCTGTAATAACTCTCTTGCACAGATTTTTTTTTAATAATTAAAAGATGCTTTTAAATTCCAGCTTTTAAGAATATCTCAAGTTTTGGAACTTAATGCTCACTCTAAAACTGTGGGTGTTCAGGGAATTGTGAGATGAGAAAGCAACCCAAGGAGCAGCAGCAGCAGGATGGGAAAAAGGAACTTAGGAAGAAAATATACTCTGAACCCATTGACTAGTCTTACATTCCATCAGTGGCCATTTTGTTAATACATACTGTGTGCCAGAGATTATAGTTACCTGGGATCAAAGATCTTAGCCTACTGGAGAGTCTTTATAAAAGTGTTATAGCAACGTGTGGCTCTGTGTGGCACATTTAATCCTGGATTTTCCACTTATCCAGTGAATGACCTTGAGTAAATCACTTCACACTTGAGTGTTATCTGTAGGAAAGTAATGGATCACCTCAAGCTCTGCTGATATTTAGTTTTGGATTTATCAAGGAAAATAATAACTGATGAAGATTGCTTACATTGAAGTAAGCCATTTCAGAAATCATGCAACATACTTTCTCTTAAAATCTACTTTAATGAATAAAATGTATATACTAAATATCCCAATAGACACATATTATCAGCCTGAAGATTATTTTTCTAATTTCTTGTTTGTGGTAGGAATTTAGCAGAATCACTGTATGGTAGATGCTAGAATGAGCAGCTATACTTTGACCTTGAAGAATCCTTGTGGAAAACAGTGATTGTTTCTTGAAGGGGCATTGCAGCCATCCCATGACTTTGCTCATAAGATGCCTCAGGCTCCTGTATTATTGTGAATTGCACATGATGCATAATAAAAAACTAGAGTCATGATGGTATGTGATGTTCTCTTTTAGTAAGACATGTAAGTTAGATTAAGGACCTTGGTATGAGGAATACTTTCTGTAACTTTCAATAAATACAACTTTGTAGGGTTGTTTGGGGTTCAGGCCATCAGAAGAGGCTGGACCTTCCTGCTTCCACTTAAGTCCTTAAAATTTCACCTTGGATTGCCTTCTTTCCTCAACCAATCTGTGACACACAGTACAACCCAACACTTCTTCCTTTAGTGAACATTTCTCTAGAACCTGTTATATGGTGGAAGCTGTGCTGGACATCTAAAATGAGAGATAACTGGTTCTGTTCTTTTAAGGAATTTACAGTCTAAGTAGTCATGTCCACGAGACTTTATGGTTACACCTCTGAAATTTGTAGGAGACCCACTGTTATAGCAAACACCTGCTCCTCTGACTATTATACTTTTTCCATCTCCTCTCCCACAATGCTCCCTGACCCTTAGGTGCAGGAGTTGTATTGTAGATGTAGATACAACATCGGGACTAGGCTCCATAACTTCACATTTTGATTGGTTGTAGTTTTCTGTAATGGTATCCAACAATAATGGACACACTCTTGAGTGTGGGACCTAGGAGGCCCCAACCCTAGGCAAAGAACTATCAGCAACTAAGAAATGCTGAGAGCAAGAGAAACAGTCTTCCTGGGAAAAAGCACATTGATTGGTTATCTAACACTAAATGGCCACACACCACCACCACCACCACCACCACCACCACCACCACCACCACCACCACCACCACCACCACACAAACTATACAGATGGAGCAGGTTGCACTTATATAGCTATAAATATGTATATGCATACATATATGTGTATACAACAACAATTAATAAAAAGCAAGTCTATGAATTTGACAAAGAACAAGAAAGGGATATGTAGGAGGGTTTGGAGGAAGGAAAGGGAAGGGGAAATGATGTAATTATAATCTAAAGAATGTAAGAAAAACCTACAATCAGAAGAGATGGTAAGAAAACTTGACTTTGGGTATGAAATGCTTTTCATAATAAATATTATCATACTTGAGATGCATCAGCAAATGAAATAGGCAGTAGCTTTTGTTTTCATGAAACTTTTGTGAGGATAAAACAATAAGGAATAAACATAAACACAATAAATGACAATGTATATGATACAAGGTAAAAGCAGCCACCTATGGGGTGAAAATATAAAACAAACTAAGGGAAATGGGTACCTGTGATGGGAGTCAGAATAGGGATGGATGTATTGCAATTTTAAGAATGGCCAGAGTGACATTTAAGTGAAGGCACAAAGAAAGTGAAGGGATTTATCAGCCTTGGGGTGTGTTGGGAAGAATTCCATGTAGACAATGGGCAACGAGACTGCACCCACACATAGCCTGGTATGAAGAGGGTCCGGAGTGAAGCTGGGAAGGTAGACTACGGTAGATAACCAGGCAGTGAGGTTGGGGCGGGGCAGCACAGGTTGGGCTTACAGGGCAGGGAAGGGCTATGTACCGAGCGTCAGTGAGTGATGTAGGAGGGCTGCTTAAAGAGCATGGGGCAGATGAGATGCTCGTTCTGCTTTGTTGTTGGTTAGAGCATAGGTTGTCGGGGTTGGTGAGGAGGGGGCCAAGCAAGCATCCGGAGGATATCGAGGAAATTCAGGCTCGACACTGGTAGTCTGGACCATGTAGAGAACTGCTGAGGTGTTGTGGGATATTTGTGCACTGTGTGCAGATACATTGCTTGATTGGTTTACCAAAGAGCTGAATGGCCAATAGCTAGGCAGGAAGTATAAGTGCAAATTCCATGGACAAGAAGAGACAGGAAGAGGAGGAATTGAGGGGCAGGAGACCCCAGCAGACACGGAGAGGAAACAGGATATTCAAGGTGGAATATCATAGAACATAGATTAATGTAAATGGGCTAATTCAAGCTATAAGAGCTAGTTAGGAATAAACCTAAACTATAGGCCAGGTCTTCATAATTAATATAAAGTCTCTGCATCATAATTTGGGACCTGGTTGGTGGGACAGAAAAAGACTTGTTAATATGGTACCAAACATGAATATCTAAATATAGGGCCTGAGAAAGGTAAGGAAAATTCTGGAAAGGAGTAAGATGTGCATTCCTAGTTGTGCAGTCTCCCAGGCAGGTCAGTGCTTGGTGGTGCACAGAAAGAAAGCTCCTGGCAGCTGCCCATGGGCTAGAGCCAGTCGCCACCACCATGTGCCAGCACTATACTCTAAGCTGAGCCACATAGTGGCTGACATGGCATTTTAAGACTTGTCTCAGAGGATCAGAGCACTGCAGGCATTTAGTAAAGCCAGGTCCAGACACAGAAAACTTATAAAAATGTACCACATACTTAAAAAATGTGTTTAGATGCTGAAGAAAGAAAAGAAAATGGGTATAGACAGTCATAAAAATAGTTTAAAAGTAATAAAGTCTTTAAAGAGATTAAAGATACACACACACACACACACTCATCTTTATTTCTCCACATAAAGACGAGAAATACACAGGGCCTCTGGATTCTTTATGGATTTTTGTTGGCTTTGAATTTTTTAAATGCTAATGTACAAAAACAATAGCTGCTGAGAGACAGTGAATTATGGAAACTGCTGAACCAAACCAGTCTATATATTTCAAGGATGTCTTAACTTCAGAATGGAAGTCATAATGCAATGGGGGAGAGATAATGCCTTGGTTTCCATAGTAAGCAAAAAGTTATGGATCTATTCAAATTAATAAAGATCAGATTTGTTCAGGGGAGATCTCCTGAGGATCTTGGCTACAAACATGAGGGAAAATAACCAAGATAAACTACTAGACGGGTGACATATTATATGCCAATCTGTGGACATGGGAACAGCTCTGAGACTGGATGAGACTTGATCAATCCTGTTGTCTACTGAGTTCTCATGACTTATCATTACAATGTCATCCTTTCATAAGCCATGAATGGAGGTTTGGTTATACAATCCAAATGGATTTATAAAGTTGACAGATGCATTTTGCCTGCTCAAACATAAAACAAAAGCATCATCTTTAGCTGCCTTGTACACACTGCACATTCCATACTTGTGTTAATGCAGATAAATATGTGTTATCTTTACAAATTTGTGTGTTTTCAGAAATAAAGGACCAGTCATCGATGAAAACAAGCAGCCCATGTGATACAGCCTTTTCGAATGCCTCTGAAGCAGTTTCCTCAAAATTCTGCATCCAAAACAACTTCAAAGCTGCTAGCTGAGATGGTCCAGTCTCTTAGACTACTTTAGCCAGGACTTAAAAGAAGCCCTTCACTTTCCAAGCACACAGAAACTGGACACCAAATGATACAGTTATTTCTATCAGGACTTGACCATTGCTCCAATTTTCTCAGGGTTTCCTAAAAATGTCATCACCCCCAGATAACAGGAACCAGTCTGGAGAGCACAGCACTCATGTTCCCAAGAGGTAGGGTGGTGGTTTTAGGTTATTTGGTGTGTCCTGGATGTTTATCATCATTTAGGGGTTTGGATACAAGTTGTTGTTTGACACAGCCATATTTTTTTTTTCGAGACAGGGTTTCTCTGTGGCTTTGGAGCCTGTGACACAGCCATATCTTATGGGTATGGCAGAATTCATAATGCCAACATACCAGTTTGGCAAGACCCAGCTAAGTAGACCCACATGATGGCCGCCATGCCACCTTTGGTTTTCATCTTCACCTGTTGCATACTTGGGAGACTTTTAATATTTGCACAATTTGGGAATATCGGATTCATAAAAAATTCTTATGTATCATTTATGCCTTGTCTCAGGAATGCTATTTCTAAGTTTCCCCAGGACAGTCCTGAACATGTTTGTCCCCTTGTTTTGAGGAAGATATCCTTATGTACTTGAAGGTCTTCCTTACACCTTGGAGGATGTGACATATATAAAGAAGCCAGAAGACTCTCTATGAGTCTATGAGAGACTATTAAAACATCTACCTATGTACTTGCTCAGAAACAAGATACTCAAAACAAATTAAACTCAAAAAGGTCAACAAGATTTGGTGGGCTAGAGGAGTTGGCAACAGAATGGACTACAAGCCTCTTTCTACTATACACTCAGGCAATTACATGGTGTATACAGCGACAAAGTTAGACTAGCTGAAGTTATCTCTTTCCTATAAACAGATCCATACTGATGGGCAAAGAATGGTGTAGAATAATGACAAAAGAATGAGGTGTCAGGGCGCCCCTTTCTCAGAAAAGTTAGCTAATGCAGAGCCATTGTGGTATCATATAACCAAGAACAACAAGATGTCAGGATTAGACATACAGACAAATTCTTAAAGATATAAAATGTAGACATTGTATTATGTCAGGATTTGAATAATAACTGCAGCAACTTTTGCTTGAGGATATTTCTTGGGCACTCTAACCATTAAGAGTTATTAATACACTGTTTGAGATATGACAATCTGCCTGGGCTAACTTGGAGATTTTGTTTTGGTCTAGTGTCCTTGAAGCAACCAGAACTACCAGTATGAGAACAGGCTAACACATGCCTCTAGATTCTTAAAAATTTGGTTATGGGATTAATGAGTAACAATAATAACTCTGTTTATCAATGATGTCAAAAATTGAGGGAAAATATTGGAAATGATAACACTGTTCTGCCACTGTTTATTAATGATGAATAAGAGATGAGCCAAAGGAAGTGAAACACATGTCCATAACCAAAAATGATACGATATATGTTTTAGAACAACATGAATGTATCCCTACTTACTAAATTCTGTATAAATAAAGAAGCACTCTGGCTGCTAGTCAGTCAGCCTGCAAGATTCTCCCAACCATTATGGCCTGGCTCACTTCCTTCCCTCATCTACTCCTTACATCCCCTGTAGGAACCTATGTCTCCACCAGAGATGTGCCTCCCCGCTGTCCATCTCTCCAAAAACAAAACCAAGAAGTGTCCTGTGTTTGATTTCTCCCATCGCCACTCTTGCTTCTACCTACCTTCAGACCTTGCCCTCATCTGGAGCTGGATTCTGACAGTTGTTGGTCATGACCAGAAAAAAAAAACTGAACAAAAGAAATTAGGTTCAGGGATCTCTTTCTGAATGCAAAAGGGTGAGATATAGTATAGAAATGACTGAATAAAGGGGTGAATTGTTGAGTCTACTTTTGAATAGCCCCTAGTCTCATATATCATATATTACTATGGAATTTGTAAATTAATCCAAATTTAAGGTTATTTTTGTTATATTGCATATATGTTCCTACTTTTTTTAAGATATTGTACCTATGCAGATCTCTTTAAAATGTAATATTTGATTAAGAAACACAGTTAATCATCTATAATAATCAAACTTATAGCCATGTAAAACATGTTTTAAAGGTTAAATGGGGATATATTTTAGATAAGTAGGTGGTCTTCAAATACTTCAGAGACCTACAGAATATGACATGCATGTGTTTCAGTGACCTAAGCTTTTCATGACAGTGAGACATATCTTCTCCTGGAAGCACCAATCTACTTCATAAAAGAATTATAGGAACTGAAGGACCTCCATATGAAGTTTGCATTTTTGTGGCAAAAGTTAGCCACTGGGCAAGAAACTGCCCTTGCTTCAACTGCTGACAATGTGTTTTACAAAACAGATGATCAGGACACACAAAATAGTGATTGCTAAAAACTGTCAAGACAAGGTAGACAGTCCATCTAATTCCTGCCTCACAGAAAAGTCTATCAGATATGCTAGGCTTGTAGACTGAAGATGGGTGCTACAATGTTGCAGAAAACACTTGCGTGACAGTCCAGGGAGCCAGATATCTCTGTCATTTCTATAATATTAGAAGTTTCTTGTTCTGTACTTCCTGTTTACTCCTGTTTATTTTCTTCTGGGTCTCTGATAGAGTTGAGACAAGATATTATGGTTACGGTTTTCCTTGTTACCAAATTCAGAAAAGAAACTCTCAAAAAAGAGTTATAAATTATATAAGACTGAGCGACATAAAAGTTTAAATTGTTTATTAAAGAAAATGTTTTGAGGTCTAAAAAGATAGTTTTGGTTTGGTAATACAAGTTAGGTCAACTCACCAAGATGGGATAGATAATGGAATATTTTCTCTGAATTTGCCAAAAACAGATAGACTGGACATTGTAAATCTAACTATTACCTGATAATTATTCTTACTATATATAGTTTTACTGTGTAAAAGTTAAAACCTTTTCTTTTTATTTAGACAAAAGGGGGAAAGTGTTGTGGGATATTTGTTTAGTGTGTGACGATATATTGCTGTGATTGGTTTAATAAAGAACTGAATGACCAATAGGAGGGATAGGAATTTTCAGGGAGAGAAAGAAAGAGAAGGAGGGATCAAGGGGCAGGATGTGCAAGATGGAAACGAGGTAATACCACATGATAGAATACAGCAAAATTAATGTCCAAACTGAGTCAACTTTATAAGATCAATACTGGAATTAACTAGTTGGAGCATGGCAAAACATCAGGGATTATGTGACCAAAGTCATAAAAAACCTAGCAGTTGTAGTGTAGAATTGACAGTATTTTTCCCTTTACAGGGTCTTGGATGTACTTGGTAGAAGCACACCGCCAGGAGAGGACTTTTTGACCTATTTGGATAGGTGTGGCAGTGCCCTAGCTTAGTGCTGACTACGAGGCCTACTCCACTGAGTCAGTTTGCGAGTAAGAAAACCAGATAGTTTTTCAAAAAAGAAACCTTAGATACATCTGATTTGCAACTGTCAACAAAATTAGAAGAATTTCCCTTGGCAATTTTCAATTAAGGCAGTGCCATTGTGTAAATGCTTATAATGTTTCAGCTAAGTCTAACTTTAGAATATATATATAAACTATCTCCCTTGCCCCATATAAATATAAATATGCTTCTTATTTTCATGCATATTTACATTGTGGCTAGTCTAAATTACCTGTGTTTTCTGCAGTTTAGATCTGTCTTCCCCTTTCCTACTGTCTTTATAAATATAAATGTGTTTATATTTATATGAGGCCAGGGAGATAGTTTAGTCAGAAAAATACCTGCAATGCAAGCATGAGTCTGTGAGTTTGGATCTAACACACACACACATACACAATAACCAGGCGTGGTGGTGGTGTATATCTGTAACCCCAGTGCTGAGAAGGCAGAAACATGTAGGTCCATGAAGCTCTTTGGTTAGCCAGCTGAGCTGATATGATGAGCTCCAGGTTCAATGTCTCAAAAACAAGATGGAGAACAATTGTGGAAGACACATGGCATCAGGAAACATGCATACACACACACACACACACACACACACACATCAATAAGACACATGCATCTGCACCTACCAGCACAAGTGCACACCTCTCATACCAGTGTACCCATACACAGAAATACACACACATACGCACAACACACACAGACACACACACACACACACCACAGATTGCCATAAACTCAACATCACATTCTATAATCTATATTCTATTCTACATATATTCCTCCCAAAGAGGGACTAGAGTCATATAATCAATTTTTTATTTTTAGAAATATCCTTTTAGGCAACTTTTAAATCTTGGTATCTTTATGATACATTAGTGGCAGGCAGTCCTTAGTTCCATGCATATTTACTTTGTGGCTAGTCTAAATTACTGTGTTTTCTGCAGTTTAGATCTGTCTTCCCCTCTCCTACTTAGAAATGGAGAGTGATGGGCAATGCACGACTAATTGAGAAGGCCAGAACGGCACTTTGTGGGGAGGTCTGCACAGGCAAAGAGAACTGCAAAATCGAAGCCGGTAATTGAGTAAGACAGAGAAAACGAAGGTACATTTGCTCTGTTTGTCTAAGGGTGGCCTTCTCTTCTTTGCTTTCCTCAGATTTTTATGAGGAAGCAGTCAGAAGAAGGAAAATGTGTGGTTACCTTGCAAAGGCCCTCTGAAATCTGAGTTTCGTATGTTTTGGTTGTTAATGAATGAACCTGTTGTATATAGTCTCAAAGTGGGGGGCAAATAGGCTAACAGAGGTAATTAATATGTGTGGAGAATAAAGAGAAATGCTTATCTCACAGGTAGTCTGCAGGTGTGGGGTGTGGACCTAGATAACTGTCTTTAAGAATCATGTCTTTATGGAGAGTTCATATATATATTTGAAGGAAAGACACTGTTTGATACTGGCTTTAGGATCTTATTTCTTTGGAGATGTCAATAGAAACTGATAAGAGATTCTGAGGTGAATGGTATGTATTATTTCTCCCTCCCTCCCTCCCTCCCTCCCTCCCTCCCTCCCTCTCTCTGTCTCTCTGTCTCTCTCTCTCTCTCTCTCTCTCTCTCTCTTTGTTTTTCGAGACAGGCTTTCTGTGTGTAACAACCCTGGCTGTCCTGGAACTAATAGACCAGGCTGGCCTTGAACTCACAGAGATCTGCCTTTCTTTGTTCCCAATGGGCTTAAAGGCATGCACCACCACCACCAAAATGGTAGTTTGTTAATAACATGTTTTCTTTCTGTTATTTCTATATGAATTGATACAGTGTGTGGATGAAGGACAAAGGACAAGAAATACTTAATCTCTAGTAGTACTTCCTGTAACCATTCTAAAGGTGTCTCCATCACAAGGATAAAAAGGATACTGGCCTTACTTCCTTTACTTTTGTCCTTGGGGGAGATTGAAGAGCAAAAAATAGGCAAAACTGCACCATGGCATACTTGGGCTTAGTTTCAAGGCTTCCGTGAAGTATACAGGAAATATGGGATAGACGCCAATGGCCTTGGTCCTCCCCCACTACTGTCAGCAATGTTACAGAGTGAGCTCTAGGTGACTACCTGCAAAGGAGATGTGGGGATTTTAATTGCTCCGGAACATATGGCTTAAGCATATAAACTTCCAATGCTCAGACAATGAATTGAAATTGATCATGAAGACCAGAATCATTGCTTAGTGGCATGGGAGACTTGTAGGCTTATGGACACCCTCGATCACTATAAATAAATGCTTCTTACTATTTTATAATTTGGCTTTAATTCCTCAGAGCCGTCAAACTTCAATGAGAATGCAACGCTAAAGACTGTGTTTTTAATATGCTAATAATGTGAAACTGTATTTAGAAATATTTATGTCCCATTTAGAAGTAGATTAAAGGCTGCAATATTATTTTTGGAGGCATTGCACAGTTACTGATCAGAATGATTTCAATCAGTCTTCAATTTGTTTCTATTCAGGATCGCAGAGAAAGCTGCATTTTATAATGGAATTTGAGAGAACCCACAACTTCTAAAACCCCAAGGGAATGTTTTTGTATTGCAGAAGCACTAGACCACGGTGCCTGGGAGCCACCATGGCTGTCTGGTTGTCTTTCCTATTCTGTTCCTTATTAGGCTCTGGGAAAAGTGACTTTTTCTCACCCTTGGTGCTCAAATCATCTACAAGAAGAGCTTGGAATTCGTGTTCCTTAGACAGTTGCCAATTCTGCTATGGAAGATTAAATGCCCCTATCATACATGCCATACCCTGCAGTTAACAAGAAAGAGGGTCAATGTAGCATGGCCCCATCTCTGCGATGACCGCAGTGGGACCGTCAACCCGGCCTAAGGGCCTTCCACTTCCATGTGGTGTAGCAGCCAAGATAGTCGTCAAAAAATGAACAGGACTATCAAAGGGCTATCGTTGCATTTTGGGACGTTTAAGATTATGAACCCCCTTTTGTGTGGCTCTAAACTTCTAAAGCAGATATGTCTGGTTACGGGCAGAGGCATTTGGGTTATGGTTAAGATCACCTGTTTACATCACGGAAGACAATTTAAGGGTCACTGCTTACCCGTGAAGTTGATTTTCAGCAAATAATCCTTGTACAATTTCTTTCCGTCCAGGATCTTCATAGCATCACAGAGCTTGGTGGTATTAGGACAGAGGGTGCGCTGCATTTTGTGCAGCGCATGCGCCATGGCGTAGACTGCGTTCACCACAAACATGATCTTGGATTCTTGCTCATAGTTGCTGCTGTCAATGGCCAGGTGCTTGTCGCAAACCCGTCTGTGGTTTCTCTTGTTCTGGAGGCTGCACTGGAACTTCTGCTCCCAGAAGTCTCGGAACCAGGGGTTGCGGTGATTGTTGTAGGGGTTGAGGCTCTGGAAGTAGCGGTCGAACTGGCGAACAGGATGGGACGCCAGCTCCAGGGTGATGGCTCCGTAGGCTACGTGCTCACTGCCCTTAACGATGCTCTCCTGCGCGCCCCAGCCGTCGCTGGCCACCCAGGTGAAGGAGGCATTCACGCGGCTGGCTGCGGCGATCAGCTCTCGGGAGTCATCACTGCGCATGAATAGGACCACGACCCGCGCGTTGGGCTTCTGCAGCAGCTCGCGGATCACGCTGTCGTAGGACTTGCGAATGTTGGAGCGGCCCACCTTCTCCGCCGTGGCGATGCAGATGTTGCGCAGCCGGGCTTCCTGCTCGAAGGCCTCAATCCCTGTCTCCCCGTAGTCACCCTCAGAGGCGACAGTGGACACATAGGTCCAGTTGAAGAAGCGCAAGATCTCGGCCATGGCTTTGGCCTGGTAGAAGTCAGGG
Source organism: Microtus ochrogaster (assembly GCF_000317375.1). Lineage (NCBI taxonomy): Eukaryota > Metazoa > Chordata > Mammalia > Rodentia > Cricetidae > Microtus > Microtus ochrogaster. The sequence continues at coordinate 5,178,615 of NC_022025.1, forward strand.
GGCACGGTCCTGGCAAAGTAATCATAGCGCGACTTGTCGCTGAGTTTGGCGCTGGTGGAGGCATAGCTTATCTGAGGGATCTGGAAGAGCCTCAGCAGGTTTGCCACCTGAGCAGAGAGACAAGGAAAGCACCTTTAAAAAAAACCTCCAGCAAATGATTGTGCATAAGAAATATTAACACAATTCACGTCTGTTAGCAGCTTCTTTTTCATGTGGAGGTTACTTCTTGAGACCTTAACCGGATGCTTTCCTGAGTACAGTGTTTAGATATTGGGGAGCCAGTACGAAGCAGGTAGCGTATGTTTTGGGGAGGGCACGTGAAAAATGGAAGGTCATCATGACTGGAGCTTCTTCAGCTCGGCGCTAGACTCTAGGCTAATGAAACCCGTTCAGAGGCTCTGAACATGGTTGTTTTAAGCTCCTGAGGTCCTGCTATAGCTCAGCCAGACAATGAACTACAGTGAAGTGGCCAAATTCAGTTTTCAGACAACTTGGCTGTGGCTGTATAGAAAGAGCCCGGTATTTAATTCTCACTTCCCCCTCTTTTGCTAAAAATGGCAATCTCTGAAAGAGTTTAATTTGGGAATGGAGTGCCACATGGACAGTCCAAATTAGATATTTATTATCTGGGTTAACACAAAGGAAAAAAATTCAATTCTATTTAAATTCTATTCCGATCATCCAAAATTTTAGGTATATAATTTGATAAACTTCTGAAACTACAGTAACTTTTTCTTTGCCTTGTTTTTTCTTAAAATTTGTAAAAGGAAAGCATACAGATATGCTATTGTACTTTCGGTTAAAAATCAAGTGAAGAAGTATTGATGACTCTGTTAAGAATGATTGAGTAATTTGAAATAGTTAAAGCCTATGCTGAGTAAAAAAAATTAAAGTTTTTATAAGTCAGCTATCAACATTTCACTATTTTTATTTATTGTATGAGAAAAAAGAAAGTGATCCCAGTTTATCAAGGAGTGCTGCATAGATAATTTTAAAATTGTATAATTGTACAGATCAAAGTATATTATATACATATTCCAATAAGATATGCAGGATGGCACACACATTCAATCCCAGCACACTGGTGTGTGTGGGGGGAAGGGGTCGACAGAGGTAGGCAGATCTCTGAGTTTGAGGCCTTGTCTACAGAGTGAGTGCTAGAACAACCAGGGCTGCACAGAGAAACCCTGTCTCGAAAACAAAACAAAACAATTAAACAAGAGTTTTTTTATTCTTTCTGACTTCTGAAAGGTTGTCTTTGTGGACTTTACGTTACGTAACTCTCTCTGTCAACTTTAATAGGCCAACAAGTTAAGCATTTCTGAAGACTATATCTTGGGATGAGTTTAGGTCCTTTGAAAATTTTCTTCTGGCAAGTGAAGTTTTGTGTTTACATATGACATGCATGGAGATCAGCTTGAGACGGGCTGCTCTGAGCCCAACAGAAGCAACATGAAGCCTGCTATTAAGAATAACACAGATATAGTCAGAGCTATCAAAAATATTTCCCAATTCCAGTAACTCTCACGTAACTCCGGCTGGGAAATCTGAGATGTGACACACCAAATAATGGAGAAATTAGAACCTCAAGTGGAGATGAAAGGTTGGCTGTATCGGAGGAATGTAGCTCTACTCTGCTAAGGACAGGATGACATGCCTACACTACCCATCAGAACACAGGGATGACATGCCTACACTACCCATCAGAGCACAGAGCGCAGGGATGACATGCCTACACTACCCATCAGAGCACAGAACACAGGGATGACATACCTACACTACCCATCAGAGCACAGAAGACAGGGATGACGTGCCTACACTACCCATCAGAACACAGGGATGACATGCCTACACTACCCATCAGAGCACAGAGCACAGAGACGACATGCCTACACTACCCATCAGAGCACAGAACACAAGGATGACATGCCTACACTACTCATCAGAGCACAGAGCACAGAGATGACATGCCTACAC
>NC_022025.1:5180691-5180964 GCF_000317375.1 Microtus ochrogaster
CACTACCCATCAGAGCACAGGGATGACATGCCTACACTACTCATCAGAGCACAGAGCACAGAGATGACATGCCTACACTACCCATCAGAGCACAGAAGACAGGGATGACATGCCTACACTACCCATCAGAACACAGGGATGACATGCTTACACTACTCATCAGAGCACAGGGATGACGTGCCTACACTACCCATCAGAGCACAGGGATGCCGTGCCTACACTACCCATCAGAGCACAGAACACAGGGATGACATGCCTACACTACCCATCAGA
>NC_022025.1:5184384-5214199 GCF_000317375.1 Microtus ochrogaster
GGGATGGCATTCCTACACTACCCATCAGAGCACAAGGATGACGTGCTTACACTACCCATCAGAGCACCGGGATGACGTGCCTACACTACCCATCAGAGCACTGGGATGGCGTGCCTACACTACCCATCAGAGCACCGGGATGGCGTGCCTACGCTGACCCATCAGAGCACAGGGATGACATGCCTACACTGACCTGTCAGAGCACAGGGATGCTTTTTCTTATTCAGGCTAAGTGCAGGCGGCCCTGAATTGGTACTGTCATTACTCCTAGTACCTGACTTCCACTGGACTTATGTGCCACTATGGCAACTGTGCTGATGCAATCCCTTTCTGTGCAGAACCTGGATATTTTGGGTAGCAGAAGAAAGGTCATTTCTTCTCCAGGCAATGCTTTTATTATCTTCAAGTTGGAGTCACTAGAACTTGAATCCTCTAGGGAGACATAAAATGAGAGAAACTAAACAAAAATATACCCAGAGGCATTATTTCCTGGAAGTGAGGAACCATAGTTCCCAAGTTGTTGAAATTTTCTTCTCCCAAAGGGGTAAGGAAGTGTTCAAGATAAAAACGTTCTTGTCTTTTGACTGCTAGATCCTTATGGCGATATGTCTGCTCTCCAAAATGTCTGAGAACAACTTATGGTTTGAAAAGCTGCACAAGAGAGTGAGTTAGCTCCAACATAATGGCAGCATGAACCTTAGCTGTACTGAGAAAGTGTGGTGTCAGCTGAAGCTGCTTGAGAAAGCGGTGAGCTCGTATAAGAGACTGACAATTGCCATTGCTTTTACTGTGGCTCTATATGCTCTCCTGCATGTGTGCTCTAGAAAAACAAGGCAGACTTGCTGAGGTAAGATATAAGGATGGAACTTTTGTATGTACAACATTAACTATGTCATCTATATTGAACAACATGGAGCAATAATATGAAGAAATGCTATTCAGACTTACATTATAAACACATTTACAACAAATTAATAATAGGTTAAAGTATCAAAATATTCTTTATTATGGTGAACTGTTCATTTAAAATTAGTTTCCTTAGTTATAAAAGTAATAATTCTGAATTTGTAAGTAGATACCATAGAAGAAAGATTATTATTCTCTTCTTCTTTTCCTCCCTCCTCAGTCTAATCTTATTTCTACAGAACAATATTCAAACTTTGGTATTTGCATTTTTATGGATCCACTTATAAAAATCTATGACCATTTGTAATGACTGTGTGTGTGTGCTTGTGTGTAGGTGTATGTCTAAATCCACACATGTATTTTCTTTTTGGGTATTTATGAAGGCCTTTTGATGTAAATATTATTTTCATTTCAACATACAAAGATGAATTCTACAAACTCATGAGATCTTTCCATAGTTTTACAGTTACAGCATAGCAGAAAATCAAAATGCCAAACTAGGTGTTTGGCTGTCAGGACCATGACTGTGCTCTTCTATCTCCCTCTATACCTCTACTGTGTGGGTATCATTTTGAGACTTGAAGTGTGGAAATATTCAGCCACAGAGACCACAAGATAAAGGAATAGCAGTAGAGCTTGGTGAATATCATCCACTACATACCTGATGTCAGTAGGCGTGCTTGTTTGTGCATGGTCGTGTGTGAATGCAAATGCATGCCTGCCACAGTACATATGTGGAGGGAAACCTCAGGGGATGGTGCTTACCATCTACCTTTCCAAATAAACGCAGGCTTTTGGAGGTTCTTTTGTCTCTAGCTCTTCTCTTGCCCTAAGAGAGGTAGGGTAACAGACGTGTGCTACCACATCTGACTTCATGTGGATTCTCGGGATTCTCTTTCAGGCTTTGTGTTTACTGTTTATGCAGTTAGTGACCCAGCCACTGATTCTCTCCACAGACCTCTGAGCTTTTCTTTTTCTAATGTCAAATTGAAAATTTGGGGTCGAGAGATGTCCAGTGTGTTGTCAGCTGAGTTCTCTGTCTCATTTGTTGAAAAACTGGGCCCTTAGAACATTCTTGACTTGCTAAGTGGCCAGATGGTTTCTTGGAGAAAACATGAGGAAGTGAAGAAAACTCCCACACTGGACATCATTTTGAATGATAAAGGAAGCACCTTCTAAAGATGGGGAAGTAGTGTGAAGTTTGGAAGAAAGCTACCCTGTTATGTTATTATTAGTAGGAGAGGAAGGAGGAAAACCAAGATCTATTTATATGTTTTGGACCAAAGCATTTTCAAAGAAGATTTGTCCTTTGTATAAGTAGAAATTATTTGAGCAATATAGTTTAAGTGAGAAAGAAGGATTTGAAAATAATTTATACAACATAGTCCCCATAAGAAAGAGAAGATAATCCCCAAGTCCCACTGGTGGATGGGATGCACGAGAGGATTGAGGAATAAGGGGAATAGATGAGTTGGGAGTATCTGTGCTCAGCGTGAAACTGAGCGTGAACTCATGAGAAGTGCAGACAGTACAAAACAGAATATGAAATGGAAACGGGGTTTGTTATTGCTTTTCTTTTACTCTGACTTGTCTTTCAAGAGAAGACACAGTAGGTAGGAATGGAGATAATGGCTGAAGAAGTTGATTTTGTAAGTATAACAATGTCGGATTATGGTGATGGATATCTAAAAGCACAGAACCTGGGTGGCCTAAGGCACAAGAATGTGGGGCATGAGGCTTGCATGGGCTTCATAGAGAGATCCTGTCTTTAAAAGTGGATGCCAATATTACCCCCCCCCCCCACTTACTTCTCAATCAGATGCAATCTAACATGGAAATGGTGATGGAAATAAAGATAATATGAAGTATTTATCTCACACCAAGTCTCTCCAGAATGTAAGAAAAGCTCACAAAATCATATTCAGTTTGCTGCTATTGATGCATTACAGAAAATTCTGGAAAAGATTAAATTATAGAATTATTTTCATAAATCCATAGTGGAAGGAGTGAAGTGTGGTAGAAGAGGAAGAAGACAAATTCAGAAAACATAAAAGAAGAATAGACATAAATTTCAGGCACAGTTTTGATAATTTTCTAGCTCCCAGTGTTCACATAGATACAGCACCAATACTTAGAAATGAACGAAGCAATCGTTAGGAGTCAGGATGGGCTTAGGATGAGTATGTTTCCCTTTCAGCATTGGCTAGGCCATTTGAAGAAGAATTACAGTCTGGAGTACCATGAAGAACAATAGAGGATCATGGATGTGACTTCAACAAAGCGTTCATGACATTACCTGACATCTTGTGCAAAATAAAAAGAGATAGAAGTTGGATAACAAATTAGATATCTACAAGGCAGAAATTTAAGAGATATTTAAAGCATATATTTTCTTTTTGTGCAGGGTCTCACTGTACATAACAAATTGACCTCCAACTTGGTATGTCACTGAGCTATCTTTGAATAAATTATTCTTCAGACTCAGTCTGGTGAGTAATGAGATTCTGAGTATGTAGCACCAGGTCTAGCTTGAGAGGTACTTGTGCATATCGTGGCTAAGTAGGATTAAACTTTTCATGAATGCTGTTGGAAAAATAAAAATAATCTTCAAGATCATCAAATTGTTTGAGCGTGAAGGAATTATGCAGGTCATCTAAACTTCTATCTTTTTGGTCAAAGACACTGACATCCATAAGGGGAAATGACTTTCAAAATGTACTCAGTCAACAGAGAGAAAAGCCAAGGCGGAACCTGCTCTCTGCAGAGGATAAGGTTCTTTTTCTGCAAACAAGTGGTATGACATCGTCTGAGATCTAAGTTTCCGGGTTTAAATGTACATGAGACAAGGTACACTTTTTCTGTATGAAAGTCAGAGGTTGAAGTTCACAAGTATTCAACAAGGTGGGCTAATGTGTCAAAGATGGACTAAGGAGTTCTTCGTTTTCTTGGCATTCAGTTCTGAGTTCACCAGAAGTAGGCAGAGAACTATTCTAGTCACTAAGTTTCTGTTCTCAAACACTTATTCTTGGAATAGTCTTAAGATCAGTAATAAGGTTCATATTCCTGAAATTTTGTCCCAGTTTTTGTCCTATTGGAGACGTATTATCTTTTTTATTTTTGAGATTATAATTACAGCATCTTTTCCTTCCCTTTCTTTTCTTGAAACCCTTCCATACTCCTTTCCTTGCTTTCTTTTAAATTCATGGCCTCTGTTTTCATCAATTTTTGCTGCAGGCATATATGTATATGCATCCCTAATTATAAGCTGCTCAATCTGATTAATGTTGCTTAAGTGTCTGTTTAACTAATAGGTGTGCTCGTCCCCAGAGAAGCCTTATGTCTTCATTCTTAGCACTCCTCAGTTGCCTATAGTTCTTTGTGTAGGGTTGAGGCATTGTAGGCTTTGTACTATGCAGTCTGCATCATTTATCATGGTCTTTCTTCAGTTCATGTTTGGGTAGTCATGTTGGGATGTGAGGCCTTATGGATGTAGTTTCTGACTTTACTAGGAGCTGTAATCTCGTAGCAAACTCCTTGTTCCTCTGGCGTTTACATTCTTTCTGCCCCTTCTTCCACAAAGTACCCTAAGCCTTAGTTGTGGAAGTAGAATATAGATGCTTCCTTTGGAACAAAATGAATATGCATTTTGAATTGTGTGTGTGTGTTTTTTTTTTTTGTAATGGTCTGTTGCAAAGAGTTCTTTGATGATGGGTGAAGAACACACTCATCTGTGTGTATAAGGACTAACGTTTGAAATATAGTGAGAGATTAGGCTGGTTAGGAAATCAATGGTTGTAGCTTCTCCTCCACGATCCATGACTTCACTTACTCTGGCTAGGTTTCTCTTTGGTTCATTGGGTCTTAAGTTCAATTAGAGAGCTGTTGGCTGCTGCCAAGCTATGTGTGCCACCACTGCACCTTTAGAGTTTTTGTACCATGCTGGCCTTTAGGGTATGTAATAACTTTAAGAAGTAGCAAAGGCCATTATCCCATTGGATATATCGAAAACATGGAGACACGATGTGCTAAGAGAGATGTTAGAGGCTGTATTTGATCCTGGAAATCTGAGGCCTCCCACTGTATCTTCCCAGTCTTCTCTATTCGTTCTGTGCCCCAAGCTCGTTGCCAATAGTTCTCAATTCAGTGCTGGAATAATGTAAGATACCGTGTTTGTCTGATTTTCTTTCTCAGGTACTAAACCCCTTTATTTGAGGAGCATGAACAATCATTTCTTGTAAGCAAAAGCATCCTTTGAAATTTATCTGGCTATACTTCATCGTGGCTTCTTAACAACTGTTTGTGGACTGACCATCTACAGTGATAAAAATGATTTTTCCTAGAATCTACTGGGAACTTAGTGCTTGGAGGATGAGATCTTCAGCCTATAAATATCACAAATGAAATGTGGTAAATTCTGTGCTATTTACCAGAACTTTAGGGCAGGAAATGTGCATTTTAATCCATGATGGTATCTCCTCAATGCCTCTCAGACCTTGGGGTGCTCCAGTATGTTTGTTACCTGAATGAACTGAGATTGAAGGGGTAATTTTCTGCGATAGGAGGAGCCAAAGGCTAGATCTAGAGAACAATGTAAAGCTACCATCACATCCCTACTCCCAATATGCAATCTGATGTGCAGGGTAAATTCTTCATTAATTGTATTCAGTTTTATTTTTTATCAAAATAAAGTGATGCATAGGAAATTAATTTGTACCTTTAGGATCTGCAACAATAATTTTCATACCATTAAAACCAGTTTCTCCAAATTATGTGTTTATGAACAGGCAAAAGGAAGTCAGTTCTACATCAGCTGGGTTTGTCACTACACCTGTTCCCTAAGGACTATAAAACAAATTAAGGGCCTTATCATAAAGTTGGGTTAATCAGATCATACACGCTTAAATTGCCCTCAAATAAGCATATGTCTTAGACAAATGTCAACAGATGAGTTGATCCTAAGGTCTTTAGGCAAGGTAAGTTTTCTCTGGTTACAAATGCATTGTGTACAGATTTCTAAGCAATCACATCAATTGTTCCCTTTTTATTCTTGCTTTGGGAATATATGAAATGTTGTTTTCCCCATAACCAGTTCTAATTGTGGGATGATACTACTAGCCAAACACTGGTTCACATCAGAAAGCTTTCCATGTGCAGCACACATTGCTGTTTTACACTTATTTATAGTGTGTGTGAGCACACTCATGTATGCACGTGTGCATGCACAGCCACAGTGTGAGCATGGAGGTCAGCGGACAACTGGCAAGACCTTGTTTTCCCCTTTTACCGTGTAGATTGTTAGGTCCGGTGGTGACAAGTGCTTTTGTTCTCTGGCCCATCCAGTTGACTCATATTAGTTTTAGACCCAAAAGTTACTTGGGAACATACATTTTGGGGGGCCTTGAATTTATTCTGAACTAGAAAGTGAAGTACGTTTTCATTGTAGACTAATAAGTCACAGATATATTGACATTTATTTTTGATTAAATAACCAAAAGCTTTTGGTTATTTGGAAATCGTATCTCTTGACAATTGTCAATGTCAGAGGCTCTTTTCTAGGTGGCAGCCTTTATTTTGGTGATACTCTGATCATGAAGAACAAAAGAACATGAACTCTGGGAAATACTCTAGGGTGTCTACCATTCCTTTCATGCTATGTAAAAAGAGACCATCAATTGGAAATATTTTGAGTCACCTGTGACACCCATGTCAAGTCTTGTGGTCATTCCTTTTGCTCAGATTCTCCCTGAAATGCCACACATGAGCTTTAGGCCTTCTGCTTGGCATAATGCCATTTTGGAAAAACAAAGCAAAACAAAGAAAAAACAAAGACCATGCACTTTTGGAGTTTTATATAAATAAGTACTTGCTAATGTGATTTTCTCCCATGGGAATTATCTTCAGAACGGCCATAGCACAGGCTTCTGCGTCTGTGTTGATATATTAAAGGCAAGCAGCAACTGGCTTTATGTGGACTGATGCTGAGCTACCAAAATTCCAGATGGAAAGAGGCACCAAGCACTTCCAAGAAAGATGCTATTTCCAGGGCTGAACTATATACATTCGAAAAAGAAAGAATTGCTGTGCTCTCAGGAATCTGGAGTACTAACAATCATAACCTCAGTAGGTTTGCCTTTTTGTTCTATGCTCTTAATAGTCCATATCTCTTTGGGGCTGTTTTCTAAGAATAAGCCTACACCTTTAATGGTTCTGTAACGCATGCAGAGCTGAACGTTTTATTTAGTTCTTTTAATTAAATGCTTATAGATAAGCCCGGGCGAGAATCACCGAGGGCAGCACTTTGAACCATCTGCTTGTTCATAGCCCAGTGGCCAGGTAAAACGTTCTAGAAGTTGGGAGGTCAAGAAACCCCAGTGCCCCTCCTTTTCAGACACATCAAATTCAACTATTAGCTGTACAGAAGGCCAGATTGGCTTGTATTTTAAACTGGGACTGGAGGTGGTTGGTAGTTGAGAAACTGCCTGAGGAATTCAAGCTGTTCACATCACATGAGTTAGCCGCCCATAAAGGCTGCCAATCATACTGTTATTGCAAAAATGGATTTGTCATTTTTTTTCTTCTGGCCACATTATCTGTAGCACATCTGGAAACACTTTTTTCATAAAAAAATTATAAAAAGACTAGGGTTAATTTTAATTTAGAAAATTATATAATATGATAAGTATAATGAATTCTTGTTTGTTCAGTGTAACATGTAAAAGCCACCCATGTTTGCATTACAAGGGTTTTGAAAATATATGATTCAAAGATGTTTCTTGCCATTTTTCATGTTGGCATAGTCCCAATGGTGGTTCAAGAAAAAGACCTTAAAGATGGTCCCTAACACTTAGCATCTATGTTCTGAAATCTGGATCATCGTATGCTTTTGTTTTCCTCATTTAAAAGCAAGGGATTGATGAGTCGTGAAGATCCTCTCTTCTCCCATTCTCATGGCTTATTGATCAGACTGAAAAGATATTTAGAGCAAGAAAGGTTCCTTGGGTCCTATTGTTTCAGAAGACAGACATCAAAAAGAGTCGGTGTTTTTGCTGAGACAATGCCATTCCCCACTGAAGGGTCTGTCTTCTTCCCTTATTGTCACAGAACTATCTCAGGAATATTTCCCACTAAGACTTAGCAGATTGTTACATAATAAAAAAATCATTTTACCCAAAGAAGCATTGAATCTGTTTCCTTGATGACTCCCCTTTTCTCCATGAGTTAATTTTCAGGAGATTCCACAAAACTGAGCTGGTTTGGGTTCCATACAGCAGCAAGAGGGTCTGTGGTATCTTATCCAACAATTATGTTGCGCAGTTAGGCTTACAAATGCACTCCCAGGGTGCCGAACACCGAAAGACATGTCAGAAACATCCTTCTGTGCCTTAGCTATTGATTTGGGGGAATGTCTCTTGAAAATTTAACAGAGTCGCAAGCTAACTTGAGCTACGTTTTTCTCAAGCCCCAGAGTTACTTGTATAGCAATGATATGACAAAGATAATCATTAATAAAAAGACATTCTCAGCGATTTTGGTTGCTAACCAGAAGTAAAAACTCTGGGGAACTGAGGATGATAACCTGATGGTTGTGTATGTGGTTACGGGTCATTTTTGAGGTCCTGCACTAACTCAAGGAAAAGGGATACACATGGTATCATTTAGAGGAACAGAACTATGTCATTTGGGATTTCTTTTTTAATTGTGTTGTTTGAGCAAAGCTACTAGGCAAAAAAAGAAGTGAACTGTGCAGTGTGGTTCAGCACCCAGGACCAGAGCAGCATTTTAAGCCCAGCTTCATCTCGAGTAGCCTGGTGAATTTAGGCAACATCATTTCATTCTGTAGGCATCAGTTTCATCACTTGTAAAAAGGGAATAAAAGTAATTCTAGATTTATGAAGTTACATATGGATTAAATAACAATATATGGGAAATATTTATTTACCGATTCACCTAAGGTTAAAAACAAACAAACACCTTTATAGGTGGCAAAGATGATGTCTGTTCAAGGCATTTTCCTAAATGTAGATTTTTTCTAAAAATAAACAAAAATTACACCTACGCTCTCACTGCCTCATTTGTAGGTAAAGGAAAATAGAAGGATCACATTCTGAAATGCAAAGAGCAACTCAGATGAGATAAGGCAGGTCATAATGTTTAAGGGTCCACTTGAAGCATAAATAGGGGTTTTCCAGAAAGTGATAGGAGGGGCCAGGCCTTTGGGTAGAACTATTTGAGAGAACTCAAACAGTGGGGAGGGTGCCTGAAGCTTTGTTATTATCAGGTTGGTCCCCAGAGAGCCTGTGCCTCAAAAGATCAGGGACAGTAATTGGACAGCCAAAGGTTTTATAGTCAATTATGGTTATTTTGACCTATATTATTTCAGATCTAAAAACTAAAAAGTTGTATAGGAATGATATACATTTTAAAAATATGACAGTGGATAGATTCCAACATGAAAGTCACTAGGTCAAGAACACTTGTTCTGACGTAGACTAAATTCTCGATGGCCTGAAAGCATGTAATTCCATGGAACTCTGAACAGCTTAGTGGATGTATTAAGACTGAGGTTTTGGAGAAAGAAATTAGCTATCCTAAAGCTTATTTCAATTGGTTGATAGTAATCATTTAGAAACCTATTCTTTGGTTTGCGTCATTGGTTGGTCACCATCCTGGAAGGAAGCAGGTCGTAAGCTATGATAGTTGTTGGAAAGTGTGAGAAGGCTGAAAAGTTTTAAAAGTTAAAATAACTTCCTGAGAGCAGCTCAGAAGAGATGGATAAAACAAGACTTTCTGTACTACAGAGAGTTAAATAGCCCACTCTGGCAGTTGAAGCAGCTGCTGACATTAATTGTTATATTGTTTCAAATTTGATACAAATGAAATATTGAAAATCTACTTTGTGAACAAAGGTAACATATGATTAATTCATCTGTCCATTAAATGCCAATCAAACCTTGCCTTTTATAGACAAATTCCACAAACTGTATATCATGTGTTCTATGGCATGTTTTCTACCTTGAGAGTGTTTCGTTACCCAGTTTGTATTCCATGGAGAAAATCACTGGGTACTAGGTGACATACCCAAATGTCACCCTGGCATGCACACCTGGCCTGTTCCACTGTAGTAATTGGTGGCAAATATCTCAAAATGTTTTACCCTTCTGACCACTTGGCAGAAAAACCCTGATCTATATTTAGAACATCATGTTTGAAAGTCTTGCTGCTATTGTATTTTCTCCTGTGCTACATTTCCCAACCTTGGATATGAAGTCAAAGAGCTGGCAAGAATTAAAACTTTGTCACCAGTAACAGAGGGATTTCCATAATATGCCAGGTGGTGTTGTCAAAAATAGCGACATTATAATTTTCGTGTTTGAAGTCCCACTGATACACAGCCTGGAGTATCAGGGTTTGCTCAGAGTTTAACTGCAGGTGTTTGGGGGACATTGTGCTTAAATCCCCCAGTTCACTAATTGGAAAAACACTGTTAGTCCTCACCTGCATTTTCCAAAGGATTAGGAAAAAAGCACTTCAACTACATTAAATCAGTGGACTTTCATCATGATAAACTGCTAAGGGTTGACTCTGACTGTATTAGCATACCGAAACTTGTATATATTGATTCATTGAAAGGGGACATAGATAATGGTAATTCGGAAAGAAAATTTTGTATCATTAAAACAGTAATTTCTTAGGTTTAGCTAAATGTGTCAGGAGTCTTATTTCAACCATTTTACTTAGTTATCTGTAGTCACAAAGTATTTGTTAACATTTTAGGAATGTCTCTGCTCTTTGCTTTTTATCCCATGATGTCCATCATGGACAGAGATCTATAGTATAAAGATGGTTCACAGCCAAAGGGTATTCTTTTCCTATGAATTTACACCCTATGCATAGTGGTCTTGGTGGCAGCCTTTTGTCTCTCACTAGTTTCGTAATATATATATATATATATATATATATATATATATATATATATATATATATCAGAAGGGGAATTAATTATGAAACAAATTAACCTCAAAGAAAAAAGGAAATATAGTGTAACTTAGGTAATTACCCATGGAGAGAAATTTCTACAATAAAGCAATATTAGCAAAAGCACCATTAATTATTATTGCTGGTGCCTCCCTCCCTGTGATAAAGCCCTTGAATACCATTGCCCTTTATTTTGTAAAGCCTAGCAAGAGCAATAGGTGGTCTTAAAACAATCAGCGTTGCTAGGTTGCTCTAGAATGGGAAGGAATGCTGAGAAGAAAACGCAGTGACTGAGACAACTTTCAAGTAGGATGTTTCTGGAGCTTTCTTGTGAGAAGAAATGATGAGTATATGCTTTGGGCACAAGGGGTGGAGTATCACAAACTTATAGAAATTTCTGCTTGGTGCCATCTTTTGGCATCTAGGTTCCTCTTAAAACTATTCCTCTTGACTGGGCTAGAGTTGGTGAAAGAAACAAAACCCAACAAAAATGAATAGGTTGAAAAATGAGACCTGCTAGCCAAGTACTGATGTCTCTAGCTTAGACGTGAGAGGTTAAAAGCTCTTAGGCAGGTTGCACTCAGAATTTCAATCACCATGTTGAATATTTTCTAGAGAGACACACTGAACACTTAGTTTTTTTCCTGCCATAAACACAGTTGCAACATTAAGCTCACTAAATGCAGCTCTCGTTTTAGTTTTTCAGCTAATAAGTTAATAAGCAAATTTTACTGCTGTCCTTTGTCTCCCGTGAGAACAGAATCGTGCTCTTTCCCCGTATGGCAAATAAACAGTATCAGAGTGTCTGGCATTTAAGAGGTCTTCTGAAGCTATATATTGATTGTACCTTGGGCCTGAAGCATGCTAAGTAACACCTCTACCGTGGAACTATATCTGCACCCTGTTTACTTATTTTCAGTTTTCCGATAGACCTTTCCTGATTTGCTCAGCCTAACCTTGATTGTCATTCTTTAATTCAGTCTGCACTTGAACTTTCAATTCTCCTTCCTTTGCCTCCAAAATTTCAGGTTTGTACCACCAGGCCCAGCTCTGTATATAATCTTTCTGTGGAGAGACCACACAGAGCCAAATGAAAGTCAGGATGGGGTCCTCAACTTCTCTGCCATGGTCCCAGTCATCCAGGTGGGTGTAGTTTTAGACTTGTCTGTCTGAGAACCAATTGTGTGTTAGCCTGCAGGATGCTCTCAGATGAAGGCATCTTGTGGGGAGAGGAGGGTATTCATCCCGCTCCTCATCTGTCTTGTATATGACACTCAGTTTCCCACTTCAGGAAAAAAGCTCAATTCTTACTATGGTCTAGCATAGAGGGTAATGGTTGTGACCCCAATCCAATACTCATCTTGGGATTTTCCATGTTTTGGAAATGTAACAGTTTATCATATGTTAATTCTTGGAATTTGTGGGAAACATTTACTCCCTGCCTTGCTGAGAGCCTATTTCAGGTGCCGGCAACATACAGAGAAAGACATGCGATTCCTTAATAGAAATGTAAATGAACAAATCATTTAATGAACTAGAACCGAAGGAATTAGAAGGAGCCTAGTAATGATTTCTTAATGAGGACAGAATTTGAGCTGAGCATAAAGGAGTAGGCTTTTGGTAAGACAAGCAGATAGCCAGGCAACATTAGCATTTAGGTATAAAATGAGAACAGCGTTTTGTTTCTGGACGTCTGTAGATACTACCCACTAGTATATAAGAAAGCATCTCACCAAGGGGAGGGTAAAACAGCTTATCTGTTTAAATAGAACTAAAATCTTTCTCTTGTTCCACTCCATTCTTTTTCTGCTCATAATTATTTTTGACCTCTTCCTATTGTATTGTCAAACTTTTACACTTTCTAAGAGCTCAACTTTTAGAGGCTTTTAAACCCAAATCTCAATTTTTTTTTTTGCGGTTACTTTAGCACTAAGGGGCAAAGCAGTAACCAGGTCATCGTGCACCTGCCGTGTGTTGAGTAGAAGACGCTCCACGTGGTCAAGATTAGCTGGGGAAACAGAGCGTCTTCTGTTTAGAAACATCTCAGGGAAGAACATTTTGATTGGGCATCTCAGAAGCTAATTGTAGCTTATTCGAAAAGTCACAAACATAAACACTGCTTCTAAGTAGGTACCATAAAGACAATTGCCTAGCTGAAGGCAATAGATTTAAATCTTTTCTTGAAACACTCTATTCCCTGAAGTGAGAGTCTTAGAGGCTTATGGAGGGCACCAGGACAGTCTTCACAATACTTTGAAAAGAAACCTGCTCACTGGAGAATGTGGATAGATCTCCCAAGTACATTTACTCATGTAGAAGTATTTGGATGCCGGCATTCATTGATGACTGAATTAAGAAATCAATGTGGCTGGTTTATAAAGGGACCACTCTGTGTCCTTAATGATCACATTGGGAGAATAATAATATGTGACAGTGATAGAGCTTAACCCAGCAAGTCATTAAGAATCCTGCATTCCAAATACTTTTCACTAACACTGCCCAACAGTCACTAACATCGCAGGAGGTGCCTCCTTTACTGCCTTCCGGAGAATCTCCTTTAATGAGAAGATGAAGCTGGAGAGGAAACTCCCTTTGAAGCAATTTGGACCACAAAGCCATCCAGGTTAAATGGAGGACTAGTTAAGGTTTAAATTGGAACTATCTACCTCTGGGTTGAGTTTTAAGAGCTTATACCTCAGTTGGTAGTGTTATTGAAGTTGTGGACCTTCAGGGGGTGGGGCTTACCTGGCAGAAGGCACCCCTAGGGATAGGCCTGCCCTATGGTCTGGTTTAACTTACTCTGCTTCCTGTTCTACCATAATGGGAAGCCTGTATCACATGTTCCCAGAGCTATAAAATTGCCATGAATTCCCTGCCAAGACACACCCTCTGAAACCGTGAGATAAAATGCATCTATTCTCTTACATGGTGTCCCCTCTTTCACACCAACGCAGAAGTCACCAAGACAGGAACATTACAAAGTCTAAACAGCTGAGGGACTCACAGAAGGGAAATGCAGAATGTCCCTCTCTAAGATCTTTCTCAATCGCTTGTTTTTCAACATGAAACTCTGGGCTCTGGTCTGTGCCTGGATGCTAAAGTTAGATGGTAGGCATTTAAAACTGTGTGATGGATTTGTGGTCATTTATTTCTACTTAGTTTTATTCTCTTCCAGTTCAAGCTTTGGTGACTATTCAGAAAGTCTACGTATTTAAAGATTGAGGGCAGTACTACCAGCTTCCTGCTCTCACCAGTCACTAGGATGTATGACCACAGTAGTCATGGAAGCAGAGGCTGATAGTCATAAAAGATGCTCAGGGAACTTCTCCAGAGATGTTTTTGAGCAATGTCCAGAAGTGTTTTAAATTCCCACAAAGAACAGAACCCTGTGTCCCGTCCTTTCCTCTCTAATTCATTTCCTTGTTCTTTAGTGAGATCTTTGTCTCCTTGCACACGGACACTTGTCATGCCTTTCTGACTAGCTTGTGAAGATGCTGTGTTTATTCACATTGTTTTATATGTGGCTGATTACCTGTTTCCGTACAATTTCTGTCATGTCAGCCATCTTCATTTCTTACCTTGTGTACACCGTGAACACTTTCTCAATATTCCACAGTGGTCCTGAGCTCACAGCCAGTGAACACAGTAGCAAATCAGGCATTTTGATAAGGGAGACATGGCTTCTCTTGATAGCATATATGGTATTTTTTTTGAATGTACATATATCTTTTCTTCCCTTTAAACTAGGCTGACTTCTTCGGAAGAGTGCACAGTATCAAAAGAACAAGGTCAAAGAGGATAAACATTTGTAAGGTAGCTTGTTAAATAGTTATAAGAAATGATTATGGACACATCAAAAGAACAAGGTCAAAGAGGATAAACATTTGCAAGGTAGCTTGTTAAATAGTTATAAGAAATGATTATGGACACATGCAGAGTTAAAATTTACTGCAGGGAAAACAAATGTCCCAAACAGCATATATGTAATTCTTTATTGAATGTACTTAGAAAACGTTTGACACTTGGCTGGTGAAATTGTTATCGAAGTGTGTTAGATGTAGACCTTAAAATTTATCCTCTCCAAACAGAAATTTTCACCTCTTTTGGACTCAAGTATAAAAGTAATGGCAAAATTTACATGATCTGCTCTGAGATGTGCAATATTTTCTACCCTTCTAATAAAGTTAAAGGATGTTTATGAAAAACCAATTATCCAAATTACTCACAATATGATTATGTGCTCTGAAGAAGGGAAGAAATTTGAAATAGCTCATTTAGAACAGCACAGAATTATACACGGAATTTTAAGTGCCAGAAATCTGGAATATAAAAATAAGGCTAGGCCAATTCAAATAGAGTCTTTTAAAGCAAAATTGTGACATATAAAGAACATATCCTATCTCTTCTTCTAATACTTGGGCTTTTATTATAGTAATTTAGTAAGAGGTAGAGTATGGCTCCTCTTAGAATCATGGCCTTTGATTACTGTGACATTAGCGTTCTCACCAGAAAAAAAAAATTGAATTTCAAGTAGCATATAGAACTCATATGGGGTAGCTGAAAGCACAAAAGATCAATCGAAGGTCTAGCTCTCATTCCACCTACAGATGGGAGTTTTTGTGCAGCCAGTCTTTTGGGGAATTGGGAAAATGAGGAAATTGAGCTGGATGACTTCTCGGCCTTTTCAGCTCTAAGATTCTGTGGCTTTGTGAGTGAGCACCGCAGGCATCTGAGGCTTGTGTTCTTTTTCTAATGAAGTTATGAGAGCATTTATCAGCTTTTTATCTAATTTATGTTGTGTGCTAAATTCTGTCTCCCTAATTTCTGGTCATTATTTGGCTTCTCTGAATATACTTTCCCTGAGAAATTCTTTGTATTTGCAATTTCTGGACACAAGAACAAAAAATTGTATGAAAAATAGAGTGCAGAGATACCATACCTTCTTGTGATTGATAGCATGAATAGGTCCAAATATAATTCAGCTTATAAGGACCACATTATAACTTTGCATCATTTGTACTGTGGGCAGGGCATTCTTATTCCTTGACTTTGAGCCCTGTGAGTTGTGTCTGCTGATGGGATAGTAACAGATATGATACAGCAGAGAAGTTTGGAAGGAACTTAAGAAGTGGTACTTGCATCCTGCTACATCTTGGGCATCACCCTAAAGTCATTCTGAGACTAGATCACTGTGTACAGGAAGAAGAAAGGAGACAACTTGGGAAGAGTCGCTCATAGCTGAGTCTCTACTCATCCACTTTAGCTGATCTTCAGACTGTATATTAATAAATAGTTGTGTTAAGCCACTAAAATTGGGGGCACTTTAGTTGTTGTAGCTAGCTAATATACTTCAATATTCCAATGGTCGAATGTTCTATATTAAAACATATTATTAAATACCCATAGAAACTAAAAGTTAAATTATTAATACCATCCATTGATGAAATTATTAGCACCATCTAATGCTGTTCTCCTGCCACATAAAAGAAAAGAGACACATCTGTTTGCAGTAGCATTTGTCAGTCTTACCTGTATGGAAACACTGCTGTATGAGCCACCAATGACCCCCGCAATGAGCAGTGGCATGTTTTCTTGAATAGCATATGATCCGTCAGGACACATATATTCAGCTTCATCCACTTTAGTCAAAGATGCCCTGACAAACTCCAACGATTGCTCTAATGCGTAGGTATCCCTTGAACACGTATCCAAAATGTGAACACCCAGCTTCACTCCTGGTAGCAAGTAATCATCTTTGTTGATTTCATCAATAGCAAACAACATGGCTTCCAGGCGTTGGATACCGCGGTCTTCATTGATTCGCCCACACTCTTCTGTTCCAGTGCCTTTTTCCTTAATAGGAAATAAACCACCCAAGACAAGGTCACCTTCTATTTTAATTTCCCTCCTCATAAAGTTGTGATCCCCGAAAGAGGGTAAAAATCCCTTTGAGAACAAAGTTAACATAAGAATTTGGAGTCTTGTCAACATCTTCATGAATCCGGTTTCTGTATCTCTTGGAGATATCATTGGGGGAAGCCAATGTTGCCTGTTAGTCTTCTCTCATTTCCAAGTGGGATCTTTGGCCTGTCCTTCAGATAAGGGAGGAGTGGGCTAAAAGAGCCCTTCACCGAATTCCTGAAGAGATAAAAGTTGTATGAACAAAAATGATTTTTAAAAACAGTAATAATTATACAGATGTTTCTCACTAAGATCTTTGATAGGTTCCTAAATTGGACAAACCAACTTGGGAGCTTCTTTTAGTTAACCTTTATTGACATTTTGACTATTATCTTCCTGTTAATACGTAACTACCTTTATGTTCTCATTTTGCTTCTGGGTACACCTCAAATCTAATAACACCCTCACTCCCCAGTTCCTCCTCCCTATTTCTGTGCCAACTTTCCTGTGTTCATGGCTTGAACTACCATTTCAATGAGACATAACTCCAACACTGATTACTTGTTGAGTAGTTTTAGTCATGTGTCTCTCAACCATCCACAAAGTCTGCATGTAATAAATGACCCCTTATATTTGTATCTAGGTTCTCAAGCCAGAAATCTGCCATTGAGAGTTCTGCCCACTTCATTTTTTTTCAACACTCTTCCAGTTAGCCATGAGAATAGAAGAATCTCTCTGGCCAACCTCTTTGAAGCCACAGCCCTCTTTGGTACTACTTCAACATTTTTGACATTTCTCTAGTGTCGTGAGAGCAGTTCCCTTTAAAGTCCAGCTTCCTGGTACTTTGACCACGTGGGCAAAGAATAAATTGTTTTCTCGAAACACAGACTATTCTGAATTTTGTTAAGTTCATTTGTTTAGGTGTCAATTTCTGTGATGATGACAGCAGTCACTGGAATGTTCCAGGTTAGCCTCGAGTCTCTGCCACAGGGCCCCAGGAATTCTTAAGACAATAATTTCTTTTCAGAGTTGATACCGGAGAGCTATTTTTAAATTGTGCTTACATATCAATGTCTGGTTCCTTTGATGTTGTGTACAATTCTCTTTGAAGTATAAGTGCCATCACTAGGAGGCAAAAGATACTGATCGTTATCATGAATAACGAAGATACAGGAATTGCTCTATAAACGCACACTTTTATTTGCCTAATTAGAGAGAATAATTAATTCAAAAAGGTTTGCCATGTATCTTTAAAAATTACTGACATTTTTTTGAATGTAAGGGAGTATGACACCAACTCCTCAAAGAAAACGTTATAGACAGCTGGAAACTTAATTGCCTTTTGAGAAAGGGCTCTGAGGAAAAGAGCATCTCAGGGGAATCAGCATGTGACTTTTAAAGGTAATGGCACATACAGGTATGATTGCTCGGCAGGTAGAGTGTGTGTGTGTGTGTGTGTGTGTGTGTGTGCTATTTTGTGTATCTAGGACTTGATATGCTCTTTACATATTCCACGACTATTTTGTGAAGGGTTATACAGGACCATGACAACCTTATTTACAAATAAGCTATACTCTTAACACCCAGCATGGCAAAAGGCGTAAACAGGGAAATGCATGGTTTTAATCTCATTAGCTGTCTACTTACCACATGCTCTCCCCATTTGCCTGCTTCCACAGTAAGACTGCAGCTAGCAGGCACAAAATAAGGGAATGTTTGAGAATTTTTATAGGCTGAGAATTTTTAGTTTGAAAATATGAAGTGCTACAATATCTGTAACTTGAGGATGGATACGGTACAATAAATTATACTCCTAAGTACATGTAACAGGCCACAGCTCAACACACAGGACTATTAATTAAAATATTGCCCCATGAAATGAGTTTGATGTATATATGAAGCACAAATGGACTTCATATTTGGATTTGGGTTCTATCATCAAGATATTGCATTATGAATCTGTAAATATTTTAAAATTTCCCCAAGAATATGAAATTTAAAATAATTCTGGCCTTGAGCATTTTGGATAAGACATACCAACCACATACAAGCAAAAAGAGATGTTTTCTTTGGATTTGTAATTCGCAGTGAAGTTGGGTTCAAACAAAACCATAAATGGACCTGCACTTACTTCTAGGTTTTTATGTCAACGAAAGCATACACATTATCCTATTTTAAAGTTTCAAAGATTTAATAGACTCAGGTCAAATATTTATTGAATACTTACTGTATATGTACTAGGCCCTAGTTAGACACCTAGAATATAGATGCACCTAGTTAGCTGCAAAGTAAATAACGTTGTCTTGGTTATCAAGTAACATTCTTGATTCTTAAAAGTATGTTTGTGTAAGTCAAGAGTAACAGAAAAGTATTTCTGTTTTCGCCAAGTATTTCTGTCATTTAAAAATAATCTTGGAGGTAAGAATATCATGAATTTCCTTTAGTGTGGGTGTTATTATAAGTACTTGCCCCAAAGACAACCTACTTATGCTGTATACTGTAGAAATTGAAAACTTAGATATTCAGAGTTCCAATACAAGCTGACTAGTGATTTCGTGCAAAATAATTTTATTTAGGCAACATAATGTAGGCATCTTTAAGTAAAATATAATGTAGTCTAACACAATTACAATTTAACAATCAATTAAAATAATGTTTAAACCCACTTTCTTAGTATTTTCTTTTTTACCTTTTCCTTAAAGTAGAATTTATAATGATTAAGGTTATGTATAATTTGTAAATTACTTAACATTACTTAAAATGAAGCCCTAAAAGCTGAAAGAGAGAGGAAATTAAAAAAAAATAACATTGAAAAATAGATGAACATGCTTAATCCAATGTAAATGTTTATCTCTGTGTAACAGCTTATCAGATTGTGAGGAAGGCAGAAACTGCTTTGAGGGTTCTGTTCATTGTAAATCAGAAGCAGCTTGGTCCCTAGACAAACAGGTTCCCTGCTAGTCACATTTGAATGCAGCTGGAGGATTGCAGCTCTACTAAATTCTCCATTCAGGGATGCTGAGTGACGTGTCAACTATAAACAAGCATGTGTAGGCCTCTCTGTGGGCAACCTGCTCAGTAATGTTTTATTAATCATTGCATTAATGGAATCTCAGAGGTTTGCTATGAATATCACCCCTGGAATACGTGGGCAGAAAACACTTCTGTGCTCCGGCTATGCTAATACGTATTTTCCTTCCTCCCCTGGCTTTGCCTGGAGAATTGGTTTGAGAACTGAAACCCACCTTGATTCAATGAATAAGTAGTTTTTCCTGGGGAGAAGAAGAGGGAGGTCTAAAGTCTGAAAGGATTCTCACTTTTCCCAGAAAAAAAAAAAAAAGACCTAAGTTACTGCTGGATTTCAAAGAGTGTTCAAATCCTGTCTGCCCAAAAAAGTTGTTAACCTAGCATACTCAATTTGATCATTGCCGTAAATTTTCAGATGCTAGATTTATAGACAAAAAAGACAGGACTCTTGTTCTTAGACTTCCATTTTTCCCCCTAGAATAATGTGATGCTGGAGCTATATTGGCATTTAAGGCCCAGAGTACAGAACAATAACATGACGGGAAATTCCTTTCTCTTTCTGAGGGAAGGTGCTGAGGGAAGGAAGAGGCCAAACAGGCTAATGTCCCAGAGGTCTTTGAGAACCTTTCATGGTTTGATATGAACTGTCCCTACAGACTCATTATGAGTGCTTAGTTGTCAGAGAAAAGGCAGATGGGCTGCTGGGAAGTGTTTGAATCTTGGAGGGTCTGACCTAATCAATAGATAAATGCTTTGAGGAATTCATGATATAATGACATAATGGGAGATGGTAAAAGGATACGGTGGGACCAGATGGGCAAAAGTTGGCCACTGGGGAATGTTTTGGAACATTGTCTTGCCCTTCTTGTCTGTCTGTCTCATAGTATGTTGTTTGCCGTTAGGCAATTGACTAAGCCAGTAGGTAAGCGTTCTACCACATGGTGTCCATCAGGATGCTTGTTCCTCAGCATACATGGAGTCAGTGGCACCAGAAACCAGTAGTGCCCATGGATGGAAACGTCTGCGACTCTGAACAAAAATTCCTTTCCCTCCCTCAGTTGTTTTGCTTGGGCATCTCTGTCACAGCCCTCTGAAAGTAAACATGGAAGCTATTACAAACACCTGACTATTGGAAGCTTGATTTTGAGATGGTCTAAACTGCTGGTTCTCAATCTTCCTAATGCTGCAACCATTTAATATGGTTCCTCATATTGTGGTGACCCCCAACCATAAAATTATTTTCTTTGCCACTTCATTACTGTATTTTTGCTACTGTTGTGAATCGTAGCGTACATAGTTTTGGAGGAAGGGGCTTGCCAAAATGGTTGCAACCTGAGGTTGGGAACCAGTGGTCTAAACTGTCTCCCTTTGTTGTCTTACGACGGTTGTAAGGGTTCCCTCATTCAGTGGGTTCCCATATATTCTCTGCTAGGTTTATCTAGAGGATTTTGTATTATTTTGTTCTATTTGAATAGCTTACTTTTTAATTTTGGTTCTTTTGCATATATATATATATATATATATATATATATTTTATATGTGTGAGATGTTCATGTAAAGGCTTGAGGTTGAAGGTCAGCGTCTTCTTCCTGCCCTCTCTACTTTATTTATTAAAGCAGAATCTCTCACTGAACAATGTCTGTATAGTCTAGCTATTTAGTGTGTCACAGGGATCTCTGTCCCATGGGTCTCAGTTTTTCTGTGGGTTCTGGGAATCTGAATTCTGGTTCTCATGCTTAGGTAGCAAGTGCTTTATCCACCAAGCTACCCCACCAGGGCCAAATAATTTGAAATTAAAAACTGTCTTATTCTCTTTCCCCATTAGATTGTGAACAACTATCTCTCAATCCAGGATGATGCGCTGGGTACTTTTGTACAATTTATAATATCTTAACACATCTTAACACGTTTGTTAAATAAATTCCAAGCAGCATCTATGTGTCTGAGAACATGTCAGGAGATTTGAAGAATTCTGGGATTCCATTCAGAGGGTGAACAAAGATGAATGAAGAGTTGAATTCAACTAGAAACATTTGCCTCAAATAGTTCTGACCTGATTACTTTTTGTGTTAAACTATTGTTTCATGTTTAGATGAAGTAGACATTAGATCTGGAAAAGTTGAGAACATTTGAAAAACCAGGAAAGAACTGCTATCACTCATGTCGCAGACATTAGGAGAAACGCTCCTGACATGGGCCAGGTGGAACAGTAGAGCCCAGAGCTCTGAGTTAGGATTTGAGGATGGGGCAAGAGCTCTCCCTTCATTCAAAATTCTTGAGGTCAAGCCTGTTTGAAATCTTACAGTGAATACAAAGATTTAAATAACCAAAACGTAGGTTGAATAGTGTGAATTAACTTAGGAGAACTTCTCCAATGGTCCTGACTCATTTCTACAGAAGATGACAGGATCTGAGAACCCTCAGTACCCAGAATGAAATTGATATAATAAAGACATTGATGACTTTCAAAGGAGAAAAGACCATTTTTCTATTAACCTTATACAAAAAGAAAATTTCTTTTAAAAATGACATATGTTTTTTTTAATCTTTTGAATTTAAGGAGAGTCTTCTTATGAGGTAACCACGGGATTAGCAATTGTACTGAATGTTTGCTCCTGTGGGTGTTACTGGTAATTTACTTCCAATCAATAATATTATCTTAGTTGGGTCATTCGGTTGAGAATAGACAAAAGATTCAATTGCTTTGCTTCGGAGTAAATTTTCATTTCCAAATACCAAACTACATTGTGTCTACTCTTCCTCCTCCGTGTGTGTGTGTGTGTGTGTGTGTGTGTGTGTGCAATTCAATGCCTCTGTGTTGGAGTCACCCTAGTCTCGTTGTACTTTACCTTTCTTTCTGCCGTCTTAAGAGCTGTCAAACCTAAAAGAAGCTGCAGTTTGCTGGTATGAACACCGGGCCTAGAACACAGCTCCCTAGAAGCTGCCCCTCTATCCCTGCACTGCATAGCAAAGGGGCTGGACTGGAGGAAAAGAGCTTTGAGGACTTTTTACCATGGGTACTGTGATCTAAGGGATTGGGGCTAATAGTGTACATGTTCCCTTCCCAGCATTCAAAGTGCTGCATTGTTGCGAACTCTTACTAATCTGGGCAAGAAAGAGAAATATCTATTGTGGTGAGAAGAGAACAGACAACACACACACACACACACACACACACACACACACACACAGAGAGAGAGAGAGAGAGAGAGAGAGAGAGAGAGATCATAATCATGCATGTGCCCACAAAAATTATTCTTCCCTGACCTATTTCTCAGTACAACAGATCTTAAAATATATGTTAAGTCACATCTCTCCTGACTTACAATAAATATTTACATCCGACTTGCTTGCAATCATACAACAATGACTAATATTGGGCTTGTCTTCCTGCTCAAAGTAATTATACAATTAACAAGTGAATTAAGTCAAATATGGCCTTTAAGAGGAGGAAGTGCAGTAGGAGAGCCCCATGGCCTCTCTCTGGACTCTGCACAGGGGTCTCACTTTCCTGCCATGCAGTACTGTTAATTCTGTTAATTTTCCTGAAATGAGCAGAGACTGGGGTTCTGTGACGCTGAAGTGGTTGCAGTTTTCAGGGAATAGAGCTGCGTGGAGATGGAGCCGGGCAGGAGCTTGTCTGGTGAGGAACAGAAGAAACCCCTCGGACTTGAGAGGGACATGCTGACATCAGAGGCCATGTACACTCATTCGCCTATATCTTCAAGGGTTTGCACCCAGGATTCCCTGCAGATAACAAAGTCCTCCGTTCTTGACTCCCTTGAACAATGACATAGAACTTGCATACACGATCCACACTTTCTCACACACATTACACAATCTCTGAATTACTTCTAATCCTAAAATCTTGCAAACAGTTGTAAGAGTGGTGTTTGGGCAATAGTAACAAAGAAAATAATCTGTAAATGTTTGGTACAGACACAATGAGCACAACAGATCACCGCAGAAATGTAATATAACCAACGTTTGAATAACTTCTAGAAAGAAATGGGGGAAGAGGGAAGAGGAGAAAGAGGAGTAGGAGGTAGGCATCGGTGTAGGAAAGAGAAAAAAAAGGCATCAGGAGATGGAACCCAAAGTAAACGAAAAAGCATTAGATATGGGTTCTTCCTAGAGCGACCCACGTGCTGGAACTCACAAACAAGTGCTTTAAGTTCACACTCACAAACACTATGCAAGATTTAAACAAGTGACTACATGCCAAATCGCAGCAGAAAGCTGACACTAAAAATAAATACTGTATTAAAATACTAGAACTCAGAAGTACGATATCTAATTAAAGATTTCATGGGCGAGGGAGAGGTGACAGTTTAGCAGTGGCAAAATAGTTAAGTTGAAGATGATGAGAATATTCATTCTAACCGATAAGAAAGGACTGAGGATAAATTGAGTAAAGATCTTAGTTAGAAGATATTGGCCACACATGAGTGTGATACACAAAGTTATAGGAGGGGGAAGAATATAGAAATAATGACTGATGATTTTCCAAATTTAGAGGCAAACATAAGATTTCAAAGCAAAGAAGTTCATGAAATGGGGCGAAGGATAATTATAAACAAGACTTTATGCTATAAGGAAATTGTACTTCTACTAATAAAGCAGAGGATAAAGGGAAAAGTTTGGAAACAAAGTGAACTAGAGCATATGCCCAGGTTGACAGTGGGAATGACGACTCACTGAAAACAGCGGCTCAGCCCCCCTGATTCTGCTGCTTGTGGAAAGCCTTTTGAATATCATTCTTGAATTTACTCATCGAATAAGACATTGATGACACGGGAGGGGGGTTACTTTTTCATATTTTAAAATAGTGTACTTAGTCGTTGAAGTGCCAGCTTCTCGTTATATAAAAGATTTATTAGGTGAAGCAGTTGGTTTTTCCTTTGTCGTTTGACAACCTAGAATTCCTTTCCCATTTTTCTGGAAACTACATCATAATTTTTTGAGGGATCAGCACACATGTTCTCAAGGAGAGGCGAGTCCATTCATGATCTCCAGGGAGCTTGCGATCACATGATTGGCCAGCATCAAGTGTCCTGATCATAACAATTGAAATGAGCTCACGGGGAAATCTTTACCAGTTAGGCTAGTTCACCAGAACCAAAGAACCTATAGGAGAAAAGCTTGTCTTTCTGTTAGAGCGCCTGAGAGGGATGGTGCCAAGCCAGAGCAGCAGGCAGCCATATTATCCACACCGAGACATGAGCCTATATGAGAATAACCCAGAGAAACGCAGAGCCAAGATAAAGAAAAATGACGAGACTAATACCATTATATGCTGCTAATCTAGATTGAATTTCTCAGTTAGCCAATACTTCCTTTTCTCATTTCCCAGCTTGACATAATTCATATCATTTTACATTAAAAGATTCCTAAATACCATAGTTGGGGTTTGAATGAGAATGACCTTCGTAGGCACATATATTTGAATGCTTGGTCTACCCGCTAGTGGAACTGCTTGGGAAGGGTACAAGGTATGGCTTTTGTTGGAGTAGCTGTGTTACTGGAGATTTCAGAAGCCCACACCATGCCTAGTCTCTCTCTCTCTCTCTCTCTCTCTCTCTCTCTCTCTCTCTCTCTCTCTCTCTCTGCCAGTTGTTTCTGGGTAAGCATGTATGTAGCTCTCATCAATTTCTCCAGCACCATTGCTGATTGCATGTCTGCCTGTCACTGTGCTCCCAGCCACAGAAAATGGACTAACCTGAAACTGTACGTAAGTTTCCAATTAACTGTTTCCTATTATAGGTTGTCTCACTCAAGAAGTTTCTTCACAGTAATATAACAAGGACTAAAACAGAATCTCTTTGACTTCTACTTCCATTGATGATGGAAAGATTGGTTCAGGTATGGTAGGGCACACCCACAGTCTCAGCATTTGGGTGACTAGGCAGGAGAATCACAGGTTTGAGGTTAGCCTGGGCTAAATGAATGACCTCAAAATCCAAAAGTGAATCCTAGAGCAGTGGTTCACAACCTGGGGGGTTCAATAATGTTTGCAGAGTGGTCACCTAAGAGCATCAAAACACACAGGTGTTTATTTTTTGATCCATAAAGTAATAGCATAACTACAACTCTGAAGTAACAATGAAAATAATTTTGTGTTTGGGCATCACTACCACAAGAAAAACTGTAGAAGGGTCTCAGCATTAGGAAGGCTGAGAACCACTGCACTAGAGGAGAGTAAAAATTATTGAGCACCTACTGTGTGCTTAAACACAGATCACTGTTCTTCGTAGATGTTTTATTTATTTCCACAGCTTTCTTCCCATTTCTTTCTCTCTAACTGTGTTGGTGCTGTCCCCAGGCCCAGCAAGGGGTTCCTGGCACTCCCATTGAGTTACCCTAAAAAAGTTATCGTTCCAAAGGTATCTCTCCCATAGGTCATAACTGGAATTTTTCACTTCCTGATTCTTCCTAATACAAATAAAGTTGTCTGTCGTGCTTTGTGAATGCCTGATTCTCAATGTCGCAGTGCGAGAAGATGGCTTCCACGGCAGAGTGTATGGTCCCAGGAGGAAAGTCTTCATGAAAGGGCTTTTGCTTTTCCTCTGTAAGCTTGCCCTTGCAGGACTATATAGTTACTGTGAGTGTGTTATAACGTGATTTTCATTGTTGTAAGGTGCCTTTCACTTTTCCTAGACGTGCCCACTTGCCTTTCTGATTTCTATCATGGAATGAAGCAAGACATGCCCCTCGCTAGATGTGGCCAGTTGGTCGTGGACTTTCAGTTATCTAGAATCAAGAGCTTAAATGACTCCTTTTCCTTATAATGCACCCAGTCCCAGGTGTTTTTCTATCCAACAAGAAACATGTTAACAAGTCATCTGATATATTAAGAAATTGACATCCAACATGTAAATACACAATAACTACTTAGGGATGACCAATTTTCCAAATATAGCAAAAGCATTGGTTTTAAGGAAAGAAAAAGATGCTTAATCGTGAAATTCTTAGTACCTCAGTGATCATGGGTTAGGCATAAGCAGTTAAGTAATGTTTTCTAAGTCCCTTTACTTATAAGTTACCATTCATATTTATATATAAGTCAACTTGAATATATCATACAGTTTGTGATTTTAGGCCTAAAATTACTGTTATGTCATCAAATATGCATCAAAATGTATTAATCAAATATCCCTATAAAGTAGGGCACAATGAGTCATTTAGTATAACCTTAAAATAAAACTTTTAGTTAGTTTTTTGTTGAAAACTTCTGGGAAAATCATTATTGTGTTGTTGTTTACTGGTACAAACTCTCAAATGCCAATTACCTGTGTGTCTCCTCAACTCTGTGTTTGGTGGCATTTATTGACAACTTAAAATTGGCCAAGCTGGGAATATTTACAATACAGAAATCAACAGACACCGAAGATCAGTCCTCCTATGACTCCCAAGATCTGGCTGTTAAATATTTACGAGCACATAACTCATGATAAATTTAACAATGTGCCCTTTAAAGTAATTTCTAGAGACTCCAAAAGGAAGACGGTGGGGAAACACTGTGACACAGCAGCTTGGATGAGGTACTCTAATTGTGAGGCTTATTTTCACAGTCTATCATGCATCTTGGTCTATATTCAGTAAGCATTTTCAAAGAGAAAAGAAGGCTTTAGAATATAGAGCATTGGTTCTCAAGTTTCCCAAGACTGTGACCTTTGAATACAGTTCCACATGTTGTGGTGATTGCCAACCATAAAATTATCTTTGTTGCTACTTCACAATTATAATTTTGCTACTGTTATGAATTGTAATATGAATATCTGATATGTGACACTTGTGAAAAGCCATTTGACCCACAGATTGAGAACCACTGCTACAAAGGATTCAAAAAAACCACTGAAATAAAACATTTATGTAGGAAAGATGCCATTTGTAAATATTTCTGATGTGCATGAATGTTTCACTTAGTTTTAGTTGGCAATGATATGCAGACTAAGTTTATTTAGAAGGGAGTTTCAATTAAGGGATTGGCTTAAATTAAAAGATAAGATTGGCTTATGGGTATGTCTACAGGGGAGAATGTCTTGATTATTGATGTACGATGGCCCAACCCACTGTAAGTGGCACCATTTTCTGGTCAGGCAGTTTTGAGCTGTATAAGAAAGCTATCTAAGAATCAACCCAGAAAGGAAGCCAGCCAGTCAGGTTCCTCTATGGTCTCTGTTCCGAGCTCCTGTGTGAATTTTTGCACTTTATTCTCTCCATGATGCTTTTGGTCAGGGTCTTTGAACAGAGAAGCAGAAAGGAAACCAGAGCCTTGTATATGGACCTTTGTTTTGAATTAAGGAAAAACTACCTTTCTATAATGTGAGCTGTGTAATTATATATTTTTATCTAGTTGGTGACATCATCATACGGTCACCTCTCTTTGCCTTAATTTAGCAGGCAGGCAAAAGGAAGATAACGATATCACCCTATCTTATACTGTTAATTTAGGATTAAGTGAGATAATATGTAGCACCTTAATAGCTGTTAGCTTCTATTACAGTTGTTGGCAAGAGGCAACATAATTTGTCAAGGCATTCCTCATAGGTAGCATGATTCCAAGCCATTGGAGTCTAGTACTAGATAACTTTAGCCTCTATTTCTTCATTTATGAACATTTATCCACCTAATGATAATCCTCTAGCACCCTGGTGGGAGGATGAGACCTAGGGAACCTCTTGTTTTCCTGAGTGATGTGAGGCAGGACGCTGGTTCCAGAGCATCCAATAAATTCTAGATTATTCAATGTTCACGGGAGTTAAATATCACAAAATGCCAGAAGAATTTGGAGATGAGTCATCTCCCACTGAAAGAGGCAAATGCTCACAGCAAGTTGATTCATTCATAGCTTTAGAAAGTGTTCTCTTCCCTGTTTGTTGTGAGTTTGATTGGTAAATGTCTCCTGTAGGTTCACCGTTTTGGACACTTGGTTTGGACTCTAGTTGGAGGCACAATTTGGGGAGGTTAAGGAGCCTTTAAGATGTGAGTCCTTGCTGCAAAGAGTGTGTCACAGGGGCTGGGCTTTGTGGGTTTATAAGCCTGGTTTCGCTTCCCTTTCCTTTCTGCTTCTTGTGTGGAGATGAACTCCTAAGAGCCAGCTTCTGGGTCACCATGGTCCAGTGTGCTCCTGACGTCCTACCGTCCCTGCCACCATGAGCTGCATCCCTCAGAACAAACCCTTCTCCCTGAAGTCGTTCTGTCTGGTTATTTTATCAGTGCAACACAAAAGTGATGGATATGCTATTCTTCTGATTTTCCTGCTGCAGCAAGGGTTTTGGGGGAATCAACTCGGCCCCCTTATTATTCTGGATAAAGTTTTCAATCAATTTCTATGCTAAGAATAGACCCTTGCCAAAGATTGCTTAATTTCCATTGTCTTGTTATTAGGAGGCTCAGCCATTGTCCTGGTTAGGACTTTGCCAACTATGCATTTGGAAAGAGAGAGCCTAAACCGAGGAAATGCCCTGGCACTCAGATTGACCTATAGCCAAGTCAGTAGTGCATTTTCTTCATCAATGGTTGATGCGTCTGGGCTCAGCGCACAGGGGTGATCATCCTGGACACTGTGTAAGAATGCAGGCTGAGCGAGTCAGTAACTAGTGTCCCTACTGTTCTCTGCTTCAGTTTCTGCCGCTAGGTTTCTGCCTTGAGTTTTTGCCAACTCTGCTCACTGCTGAGAGCAGTAAAACTTCTTCCTTCCTATGTTGCTTTTGGTCCTGGTGTTCGATCACAGCAGTAGAAGCCCCATAGAAGATAGCTGTAGAAGGCCTGGACTCTGTGTCACAATGATTAGCCCCAAATATCTTTAGGCTTCATTCTATCTTCTAGTCCACTTCCTAATGCCTTTTAGAGAGAATTGACCCCTTCTATGTTGGCACACATACTAGTGGATGAAGCTCCCAACATTTCCTTTTCTTTATTTTTATTTTTCATTTTTATTTTTTGAGACAGGGTATCTCTCAAAATATAGAGATATATATATATCTTGGAGATATATATATAT